>NC_016481.1:971101-976056 GCF_000227115.2 Naumovozyma dairenensis CBS 421
ATTGTTTAAACTTGAAAACCGTACGAGACCAGAATGGAGAGTAGCCACGTAGGAGACTGTCAAGATACTTCGAGAATCAGAAATTTCTGCCTGTCCTGTTTTACTGGAGAAGAATGTAAAATGAGTTTTACTAAAACAACCCCGCACGGAGCCAATCTCGGCCAGCGCATGTAATAATTTACATCACTTTTCCGCATTGGGAAAACGAAGGGAGAGACGCAGAGGCACTCCGACGTTTCTTTTTCTTTTCTTCCCTCATTTCTTACCGATTATATAAGATTGTATGAAATGTATATATATATATTGGGCGTCTAATACCCCGAAATTAATGAATCATTTTGTACGTGATTTTTCAGATTGAGTAGATAAAAATTTCTTAATTTAATTGCTTTTTTTCGTAATGTGGGGAGGTGGGTCAGTAACAAACACAACCATTTTACCCCATCTTTGCCTATTATTTTCTTTGTATATCTATTATGAAGGACAATCTCCAATGTCTGCAAAGGCTCTTGTTCCTTCTTCCCTTTTTTTCCCTTGACTCAGAAAGCATTCCTCGTTAAAATTTAATTTTCTTTAGGTAACCTCGCGTTTCTGACATTATTTAAATTTATTTTATCCCCTAGGAAAATCTAATTTACGGTAGCTCCCTAATTTATGTAATATTTGGTAGCTTTTTCCTATAGACTCAACCATACCTAATAGGATAATCATTAGACATATAGGATAGTTTGCCATTATACAAAGTAGTGTATAGAGAGGCCTGGCCAGTTAATCCAGGTTGGAGAATCACTCTAACCGGGACACTACCTAGGCTACACATTGCTATCGGTGAGAAATTTGAACTCTAATTAAAGTAATTATCATTTAATAGGATTTAAAGCCTTTTATAATTCAAACGTACATAATATTTACATTATCTCTATCTTAGACCTAATCTAGTCTAACCTGCTCATCCTAAAGTTGTCACCGCTGTCAATCTTGTTAGTTCGTTTTATTTTCTCGTTATATAATATCCCTGACAACCGAATATTGATGGTAAATCCTTGGGAAAAAATTTGAGTTCAAATATTCAAAAAATACAAAGTGGCGCTTACATGAACATATAGATTATATAACTGGAAGTTATAAAATAAAAGATTTCAAAATGATACAATCCATAAAAAATGGTACTAATAAAATGTATGTTGAGCAATAATAATAATAATAATAATAATAACAATAATAATAATAATAATAATAACAATAGTAGTTTTCAATTACGTTTTTTATTTTTATTTTTTATTAATTTGTAGGTTCTTCTGTTATGGATACTTGAACCAATCCTTGGGTTGGATCGTTTGACGATACTTGTGTTTCTTCATTATCATGTGGACTTTCTAGCATTTGATGTTGTTTTTGTTCCTGTTGTTGATGTTGTTGTTGTTGTTGTTGTTGTTGTTGTTGTTGTTGTTGTTGTTGTTGCTGTTTTTGTTGTTCTTCCGGCACTTGTTGAGCAATATTTTGTGCTGGTACCGATGGTAAGCCCCCTAGTGGTTCATTAGTAATGGATGGATCACGAGAATCAGATTTATCAAATGACGTGGGTAGGATAACTTTAGAAGATTTCACTTCTTTATTCCATGTACCATCGTCTAAGAAATCGAATCCTAAAACGTCATCAATAGCTTCATTTAAATTATCAGGAGTTACACCTTCAGACTCTAAAGTGGGTAGCACTTTACCCTTAGGGAACATCCATTCTCTCCATTGAGTATCAGTATTATCACAAAGGTCATATAAGATCATTTTCAATAATGTGATATGATTATAGAACCATGATACGGATCTATTTATGAAAATTCTATAATTTTCCATTTCTTTAACAGCATGTAACATAGAATAATTAGGGAATCCTCTTTTTTCTACTGATTGATCTCTCCAAAATTCGAAAAGGGCAAATAAAGCCTTCCTTCTTTGCCAAGTCCTTTTAGATTCTCTTAATTTCAAACCTAATCCAATTAATTTATTTTCCCATCTAAATTCCATTAAAAAATATTCTAGTGAATTAACATATTTTTCAGTCAATGTAGTCTTACTTAAAATATAGAAAGCGAATTCAGTTTCAGTTTCAATATCAGCTTTCAAAAAATGAGCATTATTTCTTTCATATTTCTTCCTTAATGGATCATTCCTATATCCTGCAGCTGCACCATTTTTCAATAATTCATCTTCTTTATGTTTAAATTTAAATTCTAAATAAGTCCCCGTCGTAATTGGTGTTTGTGGCATATTTCTTCTATAGAAAAACCCATCTTTACACACCAATTCAATTGGTGAAGCGACCAACAATGCAGTTTGAGCTTCTTTATCATTGACAGTAGATGCCACAACCGTGGGAGCATATGTTCTCTTCTTTTTCCTTAATGGTAATGAACTATCATTGAAATCCATATGAGAATGAGAATTTGCAAGATATTCTGAATCTTCTTCTTCATTTGTTTGACCTTCATCATTTAAATCATCGTCACGCGTTTCATCTAATGTTCTTGAACGTTTCTTATTTTCCATTGTTTGTTCATGCTGTTGTGCGAGTCCATCTTTAGTATTTGATTCATTTGCAATCATACCTGAAGTTGTTGGCGCAGATAAAGATTGCAATTGATGGACTGGTAATTTATTATCTTCTTGATGTTGCATAACGTCGTTTGCCAATGATTCAAAAGTAGCTAATTGATTCTTGGTATGATCGAAATTCGTAGTTTTTGTGAATTCAGCTAAAGCGGCATCTATTTGAGTATTGTTCAATTCAACTGTTCCTGCAGGATTTGGATGTGATGATGATGATGATACTGATGCTAAAGAATTATGTTGATTATTTGCATGAGCAAAATTACTAAATGCATTATCATCTAATAAAACGTTTGCATCATTTAAACTTTGTAATTGTGAAGATAAATGTTGGACACTAATATTTGGTGGCAAATTATTTTGAGAATCATTCAAATGTACTTGGTTTGGACTACTACTTGTATTGGTCATATTATTTTGATTGGTATTAATGACCATGCTAGTAGAGTTTGAATTAGGATAATTGTTAGGAGATTGCCTTGAATTTTTAGGTCTATTTGGATCACTTGCAATGGAGGTCATTCTTCTTCTTCTTTCCTCTTCTTTCATTGCTTGCAATAATTGTTTATTTGAATCCATGAAATTCTTAGCACTATTCCTATCATTATATTTCAAATTAACTAGCATTTTCTCTCTATCATCTCTCCTTTTATCCAATTCCTTTTGTTGTCTACTTATTTCGGAATGTACCGCAGCAGCATGGGCGACATTTTGAGATGTCAAACCCTTCAAAGATTTTTGAGCATCATCATCGTCTTCATCCTCTTCCTCGTCTTCTTCTTCTTCACCTTCAGTATATTCATCATTCCCACGATCTCTTTTCGTTCTATTCCCTTCATCGACACTTGATTCATCATAATCGACATCTTCTTCTTCTTCGTCCGTATGTACACCATTTATCAAGGTAGATTTATCGGTCGTGGTAGTAGCGATAGTAGATTTATTACCTTTGTTATTGTCTTCTTTATTCTTTTTCACTGGCGATTGAATGGTAGTGTTATCTAACATGGATGAATCAACAGTTTCGTCTCCTTCTTCTTGATCATGGGGACCATTAACGGGATCATTAATAATGACAGTTTCTACAGTTCTTTGCTTAGGAGGTCTTCCTCTTCTTTTCTTCGGTTTGGTCTGACTTGCGTTTGCCGCTGTTGTAGTGGTATTATTATTATTTGAATGGGCTGAACTTGGTACAGATGCTAATTCATTAGTTCCAGGGTCGATAAAATATCTTTTAGATTTAGAAGTTTTCACTGACCCAGTAGGTAAATGTATACTATTATTTGCCAATAATGAACCTTGAGATCTTGCATCTTTTCTTGGTCTACCTGGCCCACGACGAGATGTAGAAGATGATGAAGTAGTACCGTGAGGAGCTGAATTTATTGTTAACGCACCGGTATGCGACGGGATTAAATTTTTCTTTAAAGACATTGATAATGTGTTTAATCTTTCGTTGATGGAATTGACTAGAAGATCAGTGTTCATTTGATTCTTCATTGCGTCTTCTAGTTTATTTTCCAAGACTGATTGATTGTGAGATACGGTTTTTAAAGTTTTCACTAATTCATCTATGGATGTAGTCCATGATTTATCTTTTGATAGAAGTAATGATTCTATTTCTTTGTATTTTTGTGATATTTCATTGACTTCATCTTTGAATGAGTCAGGATTCTCATTTTCTTGTTGATTTTCTTCTTTCTTGGGGTCGGTGTTATCAGAAAAGGCATCTGAATTTGGTTGTAACTCATTAGTATTATTATTAATATTAGTACTATCTATTGAAATATTTTCAGCAGCTTGATTGGTGGTTTCATTACAATTATTTGAAGTTTCATTGGTAGCTATTTGATCTTGGATATGGTATGTTGTTGTTTCCTTATTATTGTCAATATTATTATTATTATCTGTCATTCCGCTACTACTATTAAACCCGTTTTGGACGGTAAAATTCTCCATGTTATATTATTATTTTTATATTACTATATTATTAGTCTTATTAATAGAATTATTTAAGGTATTGATTGAAGTACAATTCTTGAGAGAGAGCGTCAATAAACCTGAGATAATGGCACTATTTTTTTCTTCTTTCGTTCTTCTTTTTCCTTTATTTTGTATAGCAATGAACAGGAGGATACAGTAATACTAGACTAAGCAGTTTAGAATATTTTTTTACTTGCTTTTCAGTGGAATAAAATGTCGTTGCAATTGGATTAATGACGTTGTTTGTTTGTTTGTTTATTTGATCAGTACTTATTATTAAAGGACAAGCCATGTATTTTTAAGGCAGTAAAAAGGATTAAAAGGAAATGATAAGTAAGACACGACAAGAAATCCAGAAAGATGAC
>NC_016481.1:976076-1032811 GCF_000227115.2 Naumovozyma dairenensis CBS 421
ACCCCAGACACCTCCAATACGGCCACCGTACTGGGTGATTAAATGTCTGTCAGCATTATTTAGCGGCGCGCCACACAGTATTATGGTGCATTGTCTGGGTTTTTGGCTTCCCCAGGCCGCGTCGCAATTTGGTGGCACGTGGGTGGAGGGAGTGCGTGTAAGGTTTACTGAGAGTGTAAACGATTAGAGACAAGGGTAAAATATATGCTCTCCGGGTTACCCCTTTTTCTCGCTCAAGTCAACATTGGTTCTGGATGGTCCAAAAACTGGTCCAACACCTGCTACACTCGGTCAGGTTTGGTAGCTTGTTTGACGCACCCCCCACCCCCGAAGGGTATCGGGCCGCGAGAGGAACCTGTGGTTGGGGGAAACCAAGGGGAAGCCAATGGGAAATCCACTTCATATAGACATATTCCTACACGTTGCTATGTAAAATACAATTATTATTATTATTATTATTGGACTGTTTCGATAATAAACGCTCAGTTTCCTGCCAATGTTTCCATTTGGATCTCGGTTTTAAATCTAAATCAATGATGTGACTAGATATATGATTGCCGTCAGTGTCACCATCTTGTTTATCCCATGAAATGAAAACCGTTACATCTCTCAATATCATTAAAATCATTAATCCAGTTGTCACATCATCATCACTATTTATTTTTTCAATAGATACCGTCTTATCACTCAAATTCCTCTGCAAATAATATAATCTTTTAAGTACATTATCATCATTTTGAAAATAGTTATTCAAATCATCAATGAATATCTCAGGTAAACATTTCACCGTATTCTCATGAAATAAATCCATAATGTTGACTTGATGATGAGTTCGAGCTTTAACCATGCTTGCCATACAATATTTAATATTCTCTCTTTTCTTAAAACTGTTATGAACACAATTTCGGCAGAACCCCAGGGTATCGGGGTTGTACAACCATTTAGGCTTAACTTCTAATACTATCTTGTCGCCAGTAGCATCAACATAAACTTTCAGTTGATGATCTTCCTGCAATATATCCATAGAAAGTCGACTTGGCTTCAAATTTAAAACCTTCAACCCCATAATAGAATCACTTGCAGGTATCATATTTTTAGTAATAAATGATTTACAATATGGTCCTAAAATTCTTTTCAAATCATCACAAATGGGAAGAGAGACTAATTCCAAGGAACAAACATACTCTTCGCCCAACAATGGAACCAATTCCCTCTTGATAAATTCGTGATTCGTCATGGTATATGAATTATACGATTCTAATGATTGAAATGGTCTTATACAAAATCTATAGAGATATTCATCGTTCTTATCGTCGTTCTCATTGGGGAACCGGATTAGGATATTAGCATTGCCCTTCCCTATTATTTCCATCGCTAATACATGCTATCACAAGCAATACAATTGTATGAGCCTTGGGAACTTTTGTCGAATCATCTTGAACTAATCTTAAATAATCTACGTATCCATCTCGCATATAATTTATCTACACGCGACGTTTTGAAGATGTCTCTAAAGTACCTGCACATCGCCTAAAGTGAGTGACAGAACTGCCCACAACATAAAACCTCATGTCAGTATCAGGAATCAATACGAAGAATATGAAAATAGCTCTACCTAGTTATACAGGTAATTATCTTGCCCAAGCAACTTTTTATTCCAACACAGATATATTAATCGGAGACGTGTTTTATAAAGAGAGAATTTCACATGTTGGAAACCATCTTTTCACGAGTACAAATACTGGACAATATATATCTACCTTTTCTATTTGATTTCTTATATAGAAGGAGGAGTATGTAACAAAACAATACATTATTGTATCGTTTTACTTAGCTAGAAATGTCTTCATTTCGTCTGATTCTTACGTTCGTAGGTAGTGGCCCAAACTATTAAGAGCTTTATCATGAAAAGTGTTTTGAAATGAACTCAAAGAAGCGTCGGTGACGGCGTTTTGAGTATTAGCGTCAGTGTTATTACTATCAGAAGACATAGTATATTAGTAGAAGATAGCTGAGTATGCAGTTATTTTACTTGTAAAAGCTTGTTGTTTTCTATGTGAACTATATAAATAATAATAGAACGGAAACAAAATAGTATATAAAATTTATAAACTGTCCTCCCTTTTATATGTTTCTCGAATAGTGTTATTTCTCTAATCTATATCTCGACCGCTTGAAATTGTATTTTGTGTTTAAGTTGGAACACAGTAATCCGTTGCACACCATCAGATATTTCTATCTATTCGATGATGTGTTCCCATCAATACTGTGCATCATATATAGCTTCTCTGAAACTTCCTTGCTTATGCGTATTAGGCTATAACTCTCTATTCAACTGATCCGTTTCATGCTCAATACTTCCACTTTTCTGTCGCTTAGAGTCTAAAACATAACTCGAAACTTTCTACGCCTAAGAGTCTTCTTATCTGTCTCAACAAAGTAAGATCCGCGGAGAACAGAAGTAGCACTAATAAGAAGAATTAAGGAAGCATAGCAATGCAAAAGTAAACACAAAAGGGCAATTCCAATACGTACATACTGGCGTGAGCGATCAAGTATGCGTTCATTTTCCTCATCCATCACCAAACTACACTATTTGAATGGCATCAATAGTCAAAGATCTTCTCTTATCATATCGTCGAGGATCCCATATCTCAGTCAAAACAGATGCCGATATAAAAGCACACTGTCTTCGCGATACGATGCATCCATTAACAGAAGGAATAACACGAAGAAACCCACCACTAAAGAGGAGATTGCGAGGGAGAAATATGAGGAAATGTTGAAATCACCATATAGGATTGTTAGGTGGGGTGCCTTTGTTAGATCAGATTCATTTTCTAAGAAATTGACTAAATATTTGATCGTTTTATATATTATCTTTTTGGTTAATGGTGTTCAATATATGAAAAAAATGTATTCCAAAGAGAAGGAATTAGAACGGTTGATTAAGAAACGTGATGAAGAAGGTGGATGTAACGAGTTTGAGTTGTTACGGATTAAAGAGTTGAATGGGAAATTAAGGACAAGAGATGTTTTGAAATTGAAAGAATATAGAAGGCTACAAGAGGAAGAAAATGTGAGTAATTTGGATGGGATTGTGTTGGATAATAATGATGAAAATAAATTAAATGAAATGATTCTACCAGCTCGTGATACTACTGAATTTTATGAACATAAAGCTGAAGAATATGATAAAAGTATATCATTTGAAGAAAGGATGATTGGTATGGGTAAGAGACGGAAATGGTTAATGAAACATTGTCATGGAGATGTTTTAGAAGTCTCCAGTGGGACTGGTAGGAACATCAAGTATATAAACCCTGAAAAGATTAGTTCAATAACCTTCTTGGACTCATCTGAGAAAATGATGGAAATCACTGTTGAAAAATTTAAAAAAAGATTTCCTTGGTATAAAAAAGTTGCCTTTGTTGTAGGAAAAGCTGAGAATCTATTGAATCTAGCGGGGCAAAAGATGATTGACGATGATATCAAAAAAGTGAACGACATACAACCGGAACAACCAGATGTGAAAGTAAAATATGATACAATTATTGAAACGTTTGGATTATGTTCTCATGAAGATCCAGTGAAGGCATTGAATAACTTTTCCAAGTTATTAAAACCAGGTGGTAGGGTCATATTATTAGAACATGGAAGAGGAGAATATGATTTTATTAATAAGATACTGGACAAGAGATCTGAAAAAAGGTTAAAGACCTGGGGTTGTAGATGGAATTTGGATCTTGGTGAAATATTAGATGATTCTGAGCTAGAAATTGTGGAAGAGAAAAGATCACATTTGGGTACTACATGGTGTATCGTTGCTAAGCACAAGGGTGACTCTAAGAAGAAGGAAGAGATTGGATTTCTTGAGAAATATTTCTCTTCAGCGGTCAAGAACAAAATTGAAGCTGCTTCTACTTCTGTACCTGTAAATGATAAAAACTAACATCCCGATTATTAGTCTGTTTTTTTCCATGCAAATTTAATATGTATGTAAGGTAGATAGCATATAATTCTTGTAAATATTCTGACGTTTTTTGTCAACGGCAAGTAACTATTACATTTGCAGACGCTAGAAATCATTCAGTGTGTCATAATAATAATTATTCACCCGTTATTTGTTACAACTTCTTTTGAATAGAGAGTACTGTAGTCATTGTGACGCTTTAAAGACTCCTTTCAATTTCTCTTTGAACTAAAGAAGAGTCGACTGACTCACACCCGACACTCTGACGCTGACACACATAGAGGGAAAATTCCACGGAAGAAGAAATCTGTCGGAGCAAAACGGGAAAGAAACCGCGGAAAATCATTTTTCTTTCTTTTTTCTTTCTTGACTCATCAAGTTTAGGTTCCTTCACAGCAGAGAAATAACCGCACAAGCAAGATATGTGTCATGGCGTAGAAATGTGGGACAAATTCCGACGCCTCGAGGCTTCGAGAAAGTTTCCCTTTATCAATCTTCATGGATTACTTAAACAAAGCATCTTTTTCCAGAGACGATATCTAATTTTTCTCAATAAAATTAAATCTATCTGCTATACAAAAAATATCGTAAGATACATCAACAAGTGGGGTTCTCACCATTTTGTGTTTGCTTCGAAACCACTTCCAGAAAACAAGCTATTACCTAACTGGATTTTGTTCAAAAAACTTCCCTTTTCCCCCATCTGCATATTAGACCCTTTCACATCTCGAGAAAGAACTATTTGTATTATTACTATTATTTGTGAAAGAAACTATATTACCGTACTATTGTGAACTCCCATCTGCCAATACAAAAATGGTTGGCGTCTTCTACATTTGAGCGAGTCCCTTTTTGAGGAGCAATAATATTTTATAGTTAATAAAAAAGTCGTTATCTTTGATAATACAATATTAACTGTGATCAAACGACAATAATACATTACTTAAAAAAATATACAAAAAACAAAAAATAACAACTGCACATCATTTTAAATAACCAGCATTCTGCATACCATATCATATCATTATTAAGATAAATTCCAAGCTACAGTTCAAAGATGCAACAAGTTACTCCAAAATACTCAGTTACATCATACTCAAAGCTTATCTTTCCTACTCCACGGTCCTGTAAATCTACCCAAACAAAAACAAGTAGTAATAATATTCATTCACAACAAACATCCACTCCCCCATCATCACCTACATCATATTCATCCAAATTAGATCAAAAAACATTAGAATCAATCCCATTAACGCTATTTACCAACAAAATCGCATCATTCCTCTCAGAAACAGCAAAGAAATACTCCACAACGAGAATAAACAACGATGTACAATCATTAAAATCATTCATCAACGAAATTACGAAAAGATCGAAAAGTAAAAGAAACATACTCCTCCTAGCAACGTATTATTTCCAAAAATTATACACATCATTATCAACGTGTCCAGTCTCTACAATCCCAGAATTTGCATTCTGCGCTAAAAGATCATTCCTAACATGCATAATCATAGCTCATAAATATTTGAATGATTCTACATTTTCAATGGAATCATGGTCCCTCATTAGTGGATTGAATAAGAAGGCACTTTCCACCATTGAAAGATGGTGTTTGGGCAAATTGGATTACAATTTGTTCGTTGATGATTTGCAATTCGGTAGTTGGCAAAGAAAATGTCTCTTTCAGTTACCTCAAACCGCTAATTTATTGAATAAGAAAAGATCTGCTGAAGTATGCGTCGCTGATGACATTGTTTCTATGAAAAGATTACACTGTTAAACCCAAACGAGGATTTAAACTTAATTTTTTAAATAGGAAAAACTATGTAACGTTATGTATGTGATATGATATAATAGTACACAATTTAAGAAAAACTACGCTTTCTATTTACAAATACGTGATGATCTGGAGCAGCACCATCGATCGTAGAAATATTCCCTGATCTATCTCTCGATATATGGTGTAGGCTGGAAGATGATAGTTTATATCAGTCTATCGGTTACTATTGTATTCTACAGAGTCAACTACTGCGAGAACTCTTTCGAATCAGAAGTTATGTTATCGACGATGAATTCGTTGGCTCCAAACCATAGTTCATTTAGTTAATACGAATTTAGGTCTCATCAACTCTATAAATATCTGCTTGTTATTATTCTGAGGAGATATCACAAAAATATTTTGCTTCCATCGTATTTAAATAGGGATATGTTAGATATTCCGTAGTGTCGGAACTTATGGAATTAATTCTAATGATTCAAATAATTTTTTCTTTTGCAGGGCTGCCAGAACGAAGGCCAATAATCCCATTCACTACAATAATAGCTTCAGCACTGTGTTAGTTATGTGTTAAAATATATTTATAAGCGTTAGTATCAAACACTTAGGGTAATCATTGAACGATTTTTAATCACAGAATAGTTATGGTACCCCACAGTCTACTAGAAATTGTTCAAACAACTTTTATCTTATAGTTACTTGCATAACTATAACAGAGTAAAGAATATGTAAAAATCTTCTTCATACACGATCTTATTTGTAAAGAGTTTGTTTTAATTTAACATTATTGGGTATAAAATAATACATGACGATGGGACAAACAAATCCCAAGATACATCCTAATATCTTTTCCAAAAGAGTATGATAATAAACAGCAGTCACAAAAAGTATACCCATCCACAAATAAAGACAACCCAATATGATCACAATGACACCTTCCATCCATTTATCAATCTTAGTAAAAGTTTCCTCTCTATCCTCTAGAACTTTATTCAAAAGGGAAAGCTCAGACCAAAGAATCAAGCTAATATTAATCAAAAAGCAGAAATGACCACTTATATCAAACCCCCCTTCCCATCTCCCACCTTTAGCCTTACAATGCTCTGCAGACCATATATCTTCAATTAGATTACATTCTCCCCCAGTAAGAATGAATAATGAATCAATTATTAGGAACAAGAAAGCTAATAACACATTCTTTAAAACAAATTTTATCACGTATTGCTTAATTAATGAATTAACATGTCGCCTTTTCGATGCGGCTGAATCTACATGACGTGGTAATAAATTTATATTTGTAGATTGCAATCGAATTTGTATCACGGATAGTAAGATAAATAAGATAGACCATACTTTGTTACCATTGTATGCCATTACCTGATTGAATATGTTTTTCGAATTCAAGACGTAGTAGTTTGATTTGTGAGATTGTAATGTTTCGTTCGGTAGTAATGAATTAATTAGGACACCAATGAAAAGAATAGTTGGGTATATGTAACATATTTGCGGCCACGGAATCGGGAGGATTTTCATAACTTTACAATACTTCTTCCTTAATCAAATGTGTAATGGAGAGTTCGTGGAGGTGCTCTAACTTAAGGGTACATAAGATGTTTTGTGTAAAGTATTATAATTTTTCAATATCTGTATTTATTTTCTAAAAGTCCAAAGGGCGAACTTTCTGTAAACACAAAATTTTCCGTAAACGCAAACGTTTAACTTTACGTAGCCGCCATCGATGAGTTATTATGATGGTAGCATTAAATACTAAAGTATTCAAGTTTTAATCTTTGTTATCATATTGCAAGCTGACTAAGGTATTGACCTGTAAGCAATCTGGTTATCTACATTTAAACAGATGGAAATTTAAGTTATACCTATACCTTCTTATATAGTCTAGTGACGCACATGTATGAAAAAAACTACAATATATGTTGTATCAGAATGGTAGAATATTCTACTGATTTTGAAATATATGTCTGTAAGTATGTAATGATGTCTATATGAAAAGTATTATATTTTTTTAGGATCTATACAATTAGAAGTTTTAAAAAAACGCTTGTTGCACGTATGTATACCTTTATCGTTCAATTCATGTTGTTGTCCAATTTAAACTTATCCCAAGCCAAACTCAAAATACTAAACACATTCTCTGCGATCATCTTATTTTCCAAATCCAACGATTCAGGAATCTTATCAGGATGAGTCTTCGTTATTGCTTTCAAATAAGTAATCTTTACCTTTTTAGGCATTACAAGATCAGCCTGTGAGATGGACGGCCAATCACACCATGTTAATACAGTGGATAAATTTGATAATAAATGACGAATATCTGTGTCTTTATCTAATTTCCATGCATTGATTTTAGATTCCACTTTATCGTATAATGCGACTTTTTGATTTTCAATTTCTCTAGACTTAGCGTTTTCATCTTGAAGTCTTTGGACGGACGCTGTTGTGGTATCTTTCTCTTTATGTTTGAGGATAGACACTGGAGTTGGTGTAGGGCTTTTGGAAGTTTGTGGTGGTGGAGGTGGATTTAATATTTTTTGACATCTTCTTTTACCGTCCATTATCTTACTATTAGTGAAACCATTTTCAATTAATTTTTGATAAGAATCTAATGCTAATTTATAATTTTCTAAATGTTCATAAGATTCAGCTTGTCTCATTATTAATTTCGACCAAATATCTTTGAATGATCTTTGTGGAGTACTATCGGGTATGATTTGATTCCATGCAGATGTAACCTTGCCTTTGGGGAATAATGATAATGCAATTTTACAATCTTCAATTGATTTTGAATATTCACCAATTTTTAATTGTGTGGCAATTATGTTAGAATATGAAATGATACGAAGAGGATGATATTGTGGTAAGGTATTCAATGATTTTTCATATTCTTGTAATGCAGATACGTAATCACCATTTTTAAATAGTTCTGAACCCCTTGTTTTGAATTCTATATGGCCTGATAATTCAATATGTGATATTGGAACGGTAGCTATTGTTATAGATGCTGGGGATGGCGATGGTGATGTTGCGGATGAAGATGATGTATTCTTTTTATTTACAGATATGTTTGAGGAACCGGGTGCCGTTACTGTTGACAAACCGTCAAAGTCTAATAGAGCATTATTATTGTTCGTTTCTGTTGTGTCTGGTGTGATTGATGGAGGGATATTCTTTGCCATAGAAGGTTCCTTCGAATTAATTGTCAATTTATAGTCAAAATCATCAATCAATGTAGTGTTATTGTCTTCATATTTTAGGCTGTTTCGTTCAACATAAGAAGGTTTAGAGCTAGGTTTGGCTGATGCTGACGCTACGTGTGAACCGGAAAGTGAAGGTGAACGAGCAGATGCAGGTGAACGTGATCCTTCTTGAAGGAATGGGTTTTCTTCATTATCAATTGGTTCTCTATATTTATACAATCTATTATTTTCTTCTGGATAAGCGGTTAATTGATCCACTAATTCTTTCCCCTTATATAAGATATCAGTAGCCATTGAGAAAAGGTTCCCCGTATTATTTTGAGATTCATTGAATCTTTTATTGGCATACGTATTATCAAAGAGATCACTATATTTTTGCGTATTATTCTTATCTTGTGCATTATTTTTATTTCGAGGTGATTGTTGTTTCAATTTCTTTTCTCTTTGTTTCCGTATTATATCTTCATATAGTATACCTTTATCGTAATATTTATTTGCTTGATCTATGGATAGTCCCAATGACATTAACCTTGCCACTTCCATATCTTTAACTTCATCTACTATTATTTCTTCTTCATAATCTTTTTCATGTTCTGTAACTAGTCCGTGTTGTTGTTGTTGCTGTTCAAGGGGAGGTGTACTGGTAAATATATCGAATGCAGAATCGATATCATCTTTTTTTGGAGCAGGAGGAGATGTTATATTTTTTTGTTCATTTGAATTGAATAAATCTGAGAAGTCATCTTCAATTAATGGCGGTGATGTCACTCTTGAGTTAGATTTGGAAGCATCCCTAGATGAAGGTATTAGTGGAGCGAGAGC
This sequence comes from Naumovozyma dairenensis CBS 421, assembly GCF_000227115.2. NCBI lineage: Eukaryota > Fungi > Ascomycota > Saccharomycetes > Saccharomycetales > Saccharomycetaceae > Naumovozyma > Naumovozyma dairenensis. Next base: position 985,864 of record NC_016481.1, read on the forward strand.
AAATGTATCTAATGATGGAGTGGATGCTTTATTCAAATTGAATTGTATTGAGGACTGTGACGGCGTCGTAGCGGATAATTTCTTAGTATCAGTATCAGTGGTAGTATTATTATTAGTTGTATTTTGACCATTTTTGAAAGAGGTCAGAAGTGAAGCAAATGGATCAGACATATCGGGCTATATATAAGTAAATATATATATATATGTAGTCGCTGTTAATGAGATGCTTCGGTTCACTAAGTTCTATTTTATAGTACAATAAAAATTTGAGTTTGTTAGTTTAGACATACCTATCGTTATGTTCTACGAACTTGACAGCTAATCAAAGATTTATATATATATATATCCTTTAAATTCGGTAAGCGCGAGTAAAGCATTTACAACAAATGTAAATCTTGAAAATTGTATGTCTTTAATTTTTCAATGCTCCTGTTTTAGGTTATATATATATATATATATATATATGAATATGTAATATTTAATAGTATAGTATTTTATATAGGTGGCTTCTTATTACCGGTAGCCTCTAAATTGAATTGCATCCCGTTATGATAATTTTCTGATATCTGACCCATGATCTCTAAGTTTTTATGTTTCTTGTTTATTATTTCTAGTTCTTGATTCAAAGTGTTGACACTTTGGTTCAAACGCTCGACATTGCGTATGATTCTTGACAGGATGTTGCTCTGTACTTGTTCGTATGGGTTCTCCATTGCTCGTGTTCACGCCTGTAGGATAATATTGATGATACGTAGCCACTACAGAATAGTAACCCTTAGCTTCATTTAGAGCCACCAGTCCAGTGCCAACTGTAAGTGCAACTGCAGCTGCAACATGCTTTGCCATTGTAGTTCCACTTACAGCTGCTTTCTGGGCACGTGCACATTTTCAGCCAAAACGGGGTAACCCGGGGACCTTACGTACTCGATTTGACAGTCTCTAACGTAACGTAACGTAAGGCAACGTAGGGTAACGTACATTTAGACATAATACATTTACATTACATACTTCTTCGCCTCCGGTCCCGTGACGTTACTGCCAAGGACCGCAGCGGTACCGCCGTGCCGCCCCAACGCGCGCCCTGACGAAACTCGCCCTTCTGTACAGTGTTATGATTAAGTAACATGTATCGTTGCTATTAAAAATTATTTCAAATTTGCGTATACATGAAGAAAAGAAATATAAAGGCATCGCCGAATTTTATTTATATATACAGACTCTCGAACAGGCCTGTCAAAGAACCTGGACACCGTCAAGAGACAACCCGAAAATATATATAATTCGAGTCGAAGACAGTTTACCTTTTTTGGTTTTCCTTAAAAATACAACGCCAACAACTGAAAAAAGTACAAAAATACAAAAATGCCCAATGGTTCTGTAGAAATACATACCATATGTGAAGACGTTGAGAATTCACAATTCACTGTACAAAGCAAAAACACAAACAACATGACCATCCCTGAATTCGATTCTGAATTAGAAACTCTCTCGTCAGCTCCAATCCTCCCCAATCTTGTGAAACCTACCAAACGTATCCGTCTCCCAAGAATCAAAATCGTAGGTACAGGTGGAACCATCGCCTCAAAGGGTTCCGATTCATCCCAAACAGCAGGCTATCACGTAGACTTAACCATCCAAGACATGTTAGATTCTATCCCAGATATCTCCCAGATTTGTGAAATTGAATACGAACAACTATGCAACGTCGATTCCAAAGACATGACCGAACATCTCTTACTCAAAATATACAAGGCCGTATCAGAAGCACTACAAGGTTTCGACGGTATAGTGATCACCCACGGAACGGACACTCTCTCAGAAACTGCATTCTTTATAGAAAGTACAATAGACGCTGGCGACGTCCCCATTGTGTTCGTTGGGTCCATGAGACCATCAACTAGTGTCTCAGCAGACGGTCCAATGAATCTATACCAAGCAATATGCATAGCGTCAAACCCAAAATCAAGAGGTAGAAGTGTCCTAGTATCATTGAATGATCAAATATCAGCAGGTTATTACATTACAAAGACTAACGCAAATAGTTTGGATTCATTCAACGTTAGACAAGGATATTTAGGGAATTTCGTAAATAATGAAATTCATTATTATTATCCACCTGTCAAACCACAGGGATGTCATAAATTCAAATTAAAACTTAATGATCTATCCTCTGGGAGCTTTAAATTACCAATGGTTTGTATTATTTATGGTCATCAAGCTATTACTCCCAAAATATTGACTTTATTAGCTGAGGAATATGAAGGGATAGTCTTTGCAACAATGGGTGCCGGATCATTACCTGTCTCCATGAACGAAATGTGTTTGACTTTGAATAAACCAATCATTTACTCGAAAAGATCAATGGATGGGATGATTCCAGTAGCAAATTTACCAAAGGATAGTAATGGATCGAATGGAAATATCATAGCGTCTGGTTATTTGAACCCAGAAAAGAGTAGAATCCTTTTACAATTATGTCTAGCTGGGAATTATGGTGTGGAGGAAATTAGACATGTCTTTGGTGGGGTTTATGGTGGTTGAACCACCAAAAGGAGTATAGAAAAGAAATAACAACTATAATATATAGATATATAGACTATTCCTATTTTTGCAATTTTTATACATTAATAAAGCATGACCTTTTTTTCTTCTTCCTTCATTCATTCAGGTTTTCTATACAGATCTAGCTTACTTGGACGCTTCTTCCTTTTGAATTTTCTAACTAACTTCCTCGATTGATTAGAAATAGCTGTTGCAAATGATACCTTTTCTCTTTTCTCTTGTTTTGAATTTTCTTCCTCTGGTTTCGTTTTCGTCTTCGTCTTCGTCTTCGTCTTCGTGGTCGTCTTTACGATATCTCCTTCCTTTTGACACATTTCTTTACTCGTCGTAGCATTCATGGGAGTAGCATTCCCACTTTGAGAATAAGATTCCAATCTTTCCATCAAACTATTCAACTCTTTAACTTTATTAGCCAATTCTTTCTTCTCCTTCCAATGTCTAATCTCTTCAATATATGGGTCCTTATCAAACATTTTCGTAGAATCATCAATGTAATCCCTAGCAACCTCTAACCTTTGCTTCATCTCCCTTTCATAAATCTCTTCAGCTTCCCTTTTCAAAATCTCTCTATCCACTCCAGTCAATTCATTATTATATAACTGTCCAATAATTTTGGAAATAGTTTGTTCTTTCAATCCAGGTGCCTCTTGTCGAATATAAGGTCCAATCTTCTTCCTATAATGAAGAAATGACCCCTTCGTTGGTGTCCCTTGACCTTGAAACAATTCCTTAATATCATTATAATTTAATTCCTTCCTATGGTTATTTTCCTTCTTAATCAATACCCTAGCTATAAATACGTCCTTTGTCTCCTTAGGTAGATTATCCCATAATGAATTCACCTTATTGTAATAATCTTCACCTGAAAGGAAATACATGAATTCATTGAATGATTCATTTTGAACTTGATAAGAGGGTGTCACTGCAATGGTGGAACCCGTACTAAAATTACTTGTTTGTGAAAGAGTCCTATGAATCGTGGGTAATGAGGGTCTTCTCTTTAGATTGTTTATTGCATTCGAGGATATTGACCTTTTTAATACGTGTGACATTCTGGTTTTTCCCTGAGGATCTCTGTTCGATCAAAGGGATATACAATGTTACCTATATATTAGAGAGATCTATATAATTTTTCCAAAGTCTGATTCAACACCCTTGGTACTTTTTTATAGTATAATGTTCATATAAGTGTGTAAATTTCATTTGTATTGCAATTTGGTGATATATCATATTATGATACATAGCAAAAAAAACTAAAGGTAATGTTATAACCCACAAGTAAGCCAAGCACGAGTCATAAACCGTCATAATACCAGAATATCTCATACAAAAGGTGTCGATTCAACTGAAAAAAAGGAAAAAATATCATCTAGTTTCCATGGATAAATACCTTTTGTAGTATTGACATCCGTTCGTTATAATCATCTTTGTTAAATTAACTCTAACATCGCAAATGTGTGACGCGATTTGTTGTCTCTGACACGGATAAAATCAAAATCTGTTACTTGATAAATACTCGAACATATATATATATATATACATATATATACGATTTTTCTAAAGGTTGCTTGCTCCCTTTCAATGAGGATGCTACACAAGGTATTAGATCGGATAAGGAAGGTGTCTCTATAGTTTATATACACCCCACGTTTATCCTTGGAGAAAAATGACTTTACTAACCCCACGTCGAACGTTCCATTTAGCAAAACCATTACGACAAAATGCTGGCATTTGGTCTGATTTCAGTAAAAGATCTGAATCATTAAGAATTCCATCAGAAAGGATAAGAAAATATATATTGGAAGGAGGTGATAATAAAGATAATATCACGTTGAATGGACCACCATCTTTGAAAAGAAAATTCTCAAGACTTAAATATAAATCACCTGAATTCATTGATGATGCCTTCCAAACAAGTTATTTATATTTACAGGAAAAAGCGAAAATTTACTACGAAAAATCATTACAAGATACTGAATTATCTCCTGAAGGAAAGGAAAAATATGAAATTTTAACTGATATCAATAATCCAGAAGTTCAATACAATTTCCAATTCCATAATAAATTAGAAAATAATCCTAAATTTATTAATTATGAATTACCTGTATATAGAGAACTAGGGAAAAAACATTGGGAATCATACAGTCAAATGTTATTAATGCAAAGACTAGAAACTTTACAAGTTATCCCAGATACTATGCCTACTTTAGTTCCAAGAATGGAAGTCAATATAAAATTCCCTATCTCTACTTCTGTTAATAAATGGATTGAACCTGGTGAAAGCTTGTCTTCTAACGTGACTTCATTCGAACCAATCTTCAAATTACAGGAATATGATTCATTAGATATTGAAAATCAAAAATATACTATATTGATTGTGAACCCTGATGAACCAGATTTGGAGAATGATACTTTCAAAACTTCATTATGTTATGGATTAATGAATATTCAAATTTCTTATAATGATAATATCGTTGATTTAAGGAAGTTAAAGGGGAAAGAAAATATCTTAATGTCATATTTACCACCTGTACCCGAGAAGAACGTAGGTAAACAACGTTTTGCTGTTTGGGTCTTTAGACAAGAAAATGAATTTACTGAATTACCCAGTATACCTGGAAGAGATCGTTTCAACATTAGGGATTTTGTTGAAGAAAATAAATTGGATCCAGTGGGTGCACATGTATGGAGAAGTGAATGGGATTCCAATGTGAAAAATATTAGAGAACTGTATGGTTTACCAACCGGTAGAGTTTTCACTAGAACTCGTACAATTTGATTAATGCACATATATATTTGTAATCCATTGGCAAGCTATATATATATATATGTGTGTGTGTAGTATTCGTATGTGAACACTTGTAAATATTCACCTTTCACTTTGCAGCCTAAACATGACCGTAAGAGTAATAATATATAAAAGAATAATCATAATATTGACACGGAGGTATGAATGAATATGAACAAATATATAAACACCTTTCCCGATATTGTTGCTAATATAGTGTAGGACCTGCAGCTCTATGAAAAGTAGCATTTACTAAAACTATTACGACGTAGTGTCTTTCATAGAATCGACCGCATTCAATATCAGTTCTGCAAAATCTAATTTTGGATCATCTAATTGAACATTCTCGAGAGAAACTGTCTCTGGTTTCTTCTCGATTGGACGCAATTTGGCATATTCTTGCTTGGCTTCATTGATTAACTTAACTTCTTCATCATATTTCTTTTGTTGTTCACGTTCAGCAGCAACATTCTTTAAAGACAAATCATTTCTAAATCCACACCAAAGACCCAATCCCAGAGCTGAGTATCTCAAAACATTTAAAGTTGACATTATATTTTAACGGGTTTGCTTCAAGCCAATTGATTGCACTAAAATATTATTCGCTCTGTACAGATAAACGATTGTATAATCAATCAATCATACCTCATTGATATAAACCTTCTCTAGTAAATAACTTGAAGATTCTTATGAAGTGATTCTTTCAATTTTCATTCGTCAAAATCCGCTGTTTTTTTTAAGGGAGAGACACTCCGGGTAACGAGATCTCTACCCTCAATAAACAAAAACAAGGGTTCCTACAAAAAGCCCTCATCGCCAAGCATGTCCTGAATTTCTTTAACCCTATCATTCAACTCTTTTAAATTTGTGTGTAAAATGGTAACTTCATCAAATTTACGTTGTATCTTGGCATTTGTCAAGGATTCTTCTAGGATAAATATCTGCTCCTTCAGTACCATCAATTCTTCACGATACTCTTTGACCTCTTTAATTGTCAATTTATTTAATACAGAGGAAAGTTTCTTGCTTTCTCCAAAGTTTTGGTCTTGTCTTGCGTCATATGCTGCAGGATTCAGCGCTGATGGGATTGCCTTCAATGGCAATACATTGTCATTAATGAATTGAGATGCTGTTATTTGGATGGCTTCTTGGATTCTTCTCTCTGAATTGTTTTTCGGGTAACAAGCATTGATTTGTCTGTTCAAAGTACTATACGTTGCAAATAATTTTAATAATTTTTCACGTAACTTGGATAAATTTCTTAAATCATTTTCATTAGAAAGTTCGTTCTCTTCTTTATTCCCTTCAATTTTTCTTAATAAAGACATAAATTCAGGTAAACTGGCCACTATGGCTCCTGATAAATTACTTATACTTTCGTATTTTTGAAGAATAGCTGATTTCGCAGCTTGTATATCTAATGCAAATTTTCTGCCAATAAATACAGTTTCAATACACTGTCGGCATATCCTTAATTTAAGATCTGCATCAGATAAATCTGTAGCATTGGCTTTTTGGAATGGGAGATTCTGTGCTTGTTGTATTAATGACGTGATTGGAATATTAGTAGAACAATTAGTACTTTCATCATCGCACACTACATTACCGCATAACCTGCAATGATGTTTCCGCAATAATACAGTAAATTTTTGACCACATATATTACATTCTGTTGTAGCTAAATCATCCTTCCATGGGGCCACAGAACATTCAAAATTGAAAATAGCTGTATTCATTCGGAATTGCATCAGCAGTGACCCTTTATAATTTTCATAGATGGAAATAATCCCGTCGATAAGGCGTACTAACCTATTTTCCAATTGTAAGAGTCTTAATCTCTTGTCTTCACTTTTAGAACTTCGCAGTTTTTCAAATTTAAATGTTAAGTCTACAGAGGCTCCAAAATCATTATATCCAGGTCTTGAAGAAAAACATGCATAACAGCAATTATACCATGACCCATTATTAACATCATATTCGGCATCTAAATTCAATTTCATAATGTTTTTACAATGTCGTTTACAATATAATTCGCCACATTTAGGACAGTTTACCATCCCTGTTGGCTTCGTCAACGTCCCCCCACAGTCGTGGCATAAATTATCTTTATCTCTTCGTGGAGTCTTCCAGTGTGATCGCTTTATACCCCTCTTTTTCTTTGGAGTTTCTCCTAGTCCATTAGTCGGTATACTTGGCGAAGTGGTATTGGCATGATCAGCAAGGTTATGGTCGACATCTAAATGGTTATTCAAATTTTGTAAATTGTGAAATTCTTTGGAACAAATGGGACATACAATAAGATCAAAAGCATTGACTATTGATGTACGTGAGGAGGAATTTGCGGAACCCACTGTGGACATCGTTGGATGATGGCTGGCTTCCTTATATTCTTCTTATTGGGCTTGTTTTCACATCAGCTTTGAATAAAGTATTGTTTTTCTGTTTTTAGATAGAAATATTGTATTGACATTAAATTTGCCGCCGCGTAAGTACGTATACGAAGCTTAAATTTGGCGTCTGAGATACCTTTGAATTCAGCTCGAATTATATGTATGTACGTGGAAATACATGCAAGATGATGATTCATTTTCTATAGTCTAGATCAAATGAATTTATTATTATACAAATATGTAGTAAACATTCATATCTAAAACATTAGTTTTGGTAAATTAAATGCCTTTGGTTGACCTGCTAGCATGATCGTCGGTCTTTCAACAACTATCAGTTCATTATCTGACAACAAACCTGCGAAAAGAAGTGGTTTATATTTATCGGTAATGAAGAATGCATTTTGATCATGTTTATTTCCACCATTACTTTTTATTCTTGGCTCTAGCTCTAGTAGATGCGAAAGATTTTCCGAATATTCTAAATCCATATCTACATCTTCATCCTCTTCATCATCATTCATAAAATTACTTCCATCGGTAACGGTTAATCCATCACGGGTATGCTTTTTAACTTTCCTCCTCTTATTAATGGGTAAGTCAATTGAAAAATCAAATCTTGAAACCCAAGTGGACCCCCAAAACCAAACTTTATCTGCATTATTTTCTTCGATGAAAATGCCAAGACATTTTTCTTTCAAATTTTTAATTTGTTTGGGCAAATTTTCAGTATTATTCTTAGACCATTGAGTCAAAAGCGTACCATCCTCTTCAGTTTGTGTTGCTGGATTATTAAATTCATAAATCTTATTTTCCGCTGTAACGACAATTGTAGTATTTCTCTTGATATTGAACGAAACAGCTGTAATAAAGTTCATTAAACGTACAATAGGTGTTGATTTACCTGTAGTCAAATCAACCACATCAACTGCACCACAAGTACGGGATACAACAGCATGTGTCGTCGACACATCTAAATGGTTCACTTTATTGATATATGGAATTTTTATACTGCTTTTCGTTGTTTGTAGATCAGGCAATTCAAAAATTTCTGGATCTTCATCATTATCAGCTTCTAAATCTAAACTAAATATTTCATCATCAGTTGAACACATAACCATTTTGGAATTATCAATAAATTTAACAAACTTTGTTCCTGTTTTCAATAAGTAATCATTATCCAATTTAGTAACCTTTAATTTGTTTAACATTGTTTGTAAATGGAATAATTTAGTGGTAGATGGTCTACCAACTATTAAAACTTCACCATCCGGAGATAAAGCACATGTATTAATATTTTGATCATCTTTTAGAGTAAGTTTACACACCAATTTATAATTTTTTTCAGAGTTAATATCTTCACCAATGGTCCAGATTTTAATTATGGATTCATGCCACATTACTACAAGTCTTTTAGCTTTGTTAATTAGAATATTTTTCATGTATGGAACGACAACTGGCATTTTCTTATAATTCCCATCAGAAAATGATAACAATGAACTGATGACCAAACTCTTCTCGATACCTCCGGATACAAGGAAATCAGCACCTTTGGATTGATAAGAGCATAGAGCTCTTACATCATTACCGTGAAATAATCTGTTTGATGCGTTGACCCATTTTATGGCGTTACTATCTTTACCGGATAATTGGTTTGAAGATGAATTTTGAGAAAATTGGAAGATTTTTCTATCAACACCTGCAGTGAAAACATGGGTATTGGAAGCGTCTGTTGTTAAGCAAAGTACATCAGCTTCGTGTGATTTAAATGATTGGGTCAAAGTGGCATATTGGAAATCCCAAAACTTGACACTTCCAGTAGAGTCACCTGAGACAATTTGGTTAGTATGAGGTAAATATATGACACACCAAACCAATGTCGACTCTCTCTTGGCTTTATCCACTTTCATTGTGTGTAATAGACGGCCTCTATGTTCTGTAGCAGTAGTAGTTGTTGTTGTTGTCTTCTGAACATTCCATATTCTAATTCTGCCATCCGAACAACCACCAATAACGAAATCATCTTTATTCCAAGCTAAACTCAAGACTCTTGCTTCTTGTCTCATCAATATAGTATCATGCTCTAATGAACCCGGTCCCCCAGAGATATCGATCACAACAACAGTACCATTATCACAACCCACAGCTAATTTATCCTGAGATTCATTAATGGCCAATGACCAAATAACTCCCGCATTACAATCATAATTTTTTAAAGGTAACCCAGTAGCCAAATTCCATTCAGTAACCATAGTGGACCCCCCAATGGAGAACAATCTTAATGGCTCACCAGGAACATTGTACCAACAGAGACCTTCAATGGATCTATCTTTCCCACCTTGTATGATCAATTCTTGGAACCAATCATTACGTGGATTCCAGATTTCAATATTACCATTTGATCTCCCGACAGCTAATCGTAAACTCGAGGGAGTTAACTTATTTGTGGTGCTCTTGTGAGAGAAAGATAAGGCGGTGATGTTACCTGGTGTCAAGTCAACAAAACGAGACCTGTGGACGAGTAATTCTTGATGACTATTCGTCATGGTGGTGTGATTAGTTTCTTCCTCAGTCATTATTGTTGTTGTGTGCACACTAATATTGCTTTCCATATACAAATGATTGCAAGACAGCTATGTACAAATCTTTTTGCTAATGCTAATACTCTCATTGTCAATATCAACTGTGTGTCTCTGTCACTATGTTCGAGATGCGATGAGATGAGATTTTTTTGAATAATTTTCATTTTTTTCAATTTTCATTTCCCAAAAATTTTCAATGAGAGGGCGGCTGCGGGTAACACTATCGCCATTATTATTCAGATATAAACATAAACACATTTGGTGATTTGGTAAATAGGAACTTTAGATGAAGATGACATTGTGTGATTCCGTCGAGACAATTTGAAAGGAAGCCTGCCCTGGTAATCAGATTTAACAAGTTTATTTGTTTATTGCCTGTTTTATATTGCGGTATCGTGAGTATGACCGCAATTCGAAACGATATAGAGATCAATGATGAAAATGACGTGAATACAAAGATATTCAGATCAGTAGCGGACGTATTCCAGAAGGCTCAGTCTACGTATGCAGGCCATAGAAAGCATATAGCCGTGTTAAAGAAGATTCAATTGAAAGCTATTGATCAAGGGTACGAAGATGCTTTTAATTATTGGTTTAATAAGTGTGTGACGAAGATCTTGCCTTTGAAGAAGAATGAAACTGTAGGTGATAGAATTGTTAAGCTTATTGCTGCGTTCGTCGCTTCATTAGATAGAGAAAATGATCTCATTAATCAGACACGGGGAAATGAAGATACAGATGAAAATGAAGAACCAACAATGTTTGCTAGATTTATTGACCAATTTGTAAGACATATTCTAAGAGGTATAGAGAGTAAAGATAAAAATGTACGATTTAGAGTCATACAGATCCTAGTTGTTATTATGGATAATATTGGAGAAATTGATGAAGAATTATACAATTTACTAATATGGTCTTTGAAGAAAAGAATATACGATAAAGAGGCACTGGTCAGAATTCAAACTATCTTTTGTCTAACTAAATTCCAAGATGATTCCCCATCTAGTCCAGACGGAACATTATCAGAAGATGATATGAGTGAAGCTACCCTGATATTGATGAAGGCAATCCAAAACGACTCATCGCCAGAAGTAAGACGTGCCTGTATGCTGAACTTAGTGAATAATTCCGTAACAAGACCTTATATTTTGGAAAGAGCAAGAGATGTAAATGCAATCAATAGACGATTAATCTATTCAAGAGTATTGAAAGGCATGGGTAAAAATGTATTTGAAGATATTAATACAAGCATCATTGACAAGTTGATTGAGTGGGGATTGGATGACAGAGAAACTCACGTAAGTAAAGAATGTGGTAAACTAATATCGCATCATTGGCTTAACTCACTAGACGGTGATTTAATTCAACTACTAGAAAATTTGAATGTGACTACATCCTCCGTTACAGCAAAAGCAATGAATTCTCTTTTTCAAACGAGACCTGACATAATAACGAAAATCAAGTTCCCTCAAGATATATGGCAAGATTTTACAGTCGAAACTGCTTTCCTCTTTAGATGCTTCTATATTTATTGTCTAGATAATAATTTGAACGAAATACTTGAAGAGAATTTCCCAGAAGCTTCGAAACTTGCCGATCATTTAAATTTCTATATTACTAAACGATTTCGAGATAAACCGGACCAAAATATTACTGCTGAACAAGAAACAGAAACCCTAGATTTCGTCATTGAACAATTATTGATAACTTCAAACAAGTACGATTTTAGCGATGAAGTTGGTCGTAGAGCGACGCTTAACGTAATCAGAAATATGCTACACTTAACAGGTTTACCCGATGAATTAATCAAAATTGGACTAGAAGTTTTGAAAAGTCTTTCCATTAATGAACGTGACTTTATCACCATGGGTATTGAAATTATCAATGATATTAGAGATGATGATATCGAACTACAAGAACAAAGGGAACAACAAAGTAAGAATAAGGACGCATTGGAGGGTAATGATGACGATGATGATGGATCACTTGAATCTTTCCATTCTGCCGTAGAGAATTTGGTAAACGGCGATGGCACCCCATCCGAACAACTTATCAACAATTTACTTCCAGAAAGAGAAGCTACGCCAAAAACTATGGTCGTCTGTTTAACAAGATCTGCAGCTATGTTAGAGCTTGTACATACTCCTATTGACCAAAATGTCTTAATAACATCATTGATCGATACATTAATAACTCCGGCAGTAAGGAACAATGAAACAACAATACGAGAACTTGGTATCCGTAACTTGGGGCTATGTTGCTTACTGAATAAAGATTTGGCAATTGAAAATCTTTATATCCTTGGGATGTGTATTTCAAAGGGTAATTCAACATTGAAAACCTTGGCACTTCAAATAATTGTTGATTTATTTTGTGTTCATGGTACAGCAATTGTAGACGGTGAAGGGAAAGTGGACTCCGTATCATTACACAAGATATTCTATAAAGTCCTGAAAAATAATGAAGCGCCTGAATGCCAAGTTGTTGCTGCTGAAGGATTGTGCAAATTATATCTTGCAGATATTTTCACAGATGATGATCTATTTGAAGCTTTAGTCTTGGCATATTTTTCTCCTGAGAATTCACACAATGAAAGATTAGTTCAAGTGTTTGCATTCTGTATTCCAGTTTATTGTTTTTCGCATGTAAGTCATCAGGAAAGAATGTCAAAGGCAGCTGCTGATATTTTATGGAGATTATGTATGAAATGGGATCATATTGAAAATACAAATCATGATAATGAAGGACAATCGACTGCCATGATGAAACCAAATGTTATTTTGCAACAATTGGTATATTGGACCGATCCCCGAAAGGTGGTTGGTAAGCAACAAGATGAAATTTCCAAGATTAACTATCAATTAGGATTTCTACTAGATATTTTAAAATCATTAGCTACAATCGAGAAAAAAGTAATTAAGAAAATGCTGATCATAAATTTGAATATTTTTTTTATTACTTCAAATCAAAACTATGCCACTTTAAAAAACCTGCTTGAACTTCTCGAAGATATTATAGAAAATGATCCAATGGATACGACATGCAGAAATTCTTTAGACAAACTACATCGACATTTAAGTGACGTTATTCAAGAAGCAATGGAAAGAAATTTGTCAATCGAAAAGTCGGAGGATGTTGACACTGAAGACAACACCACCTATTCGAAAATTTTGGAAACTACGGAAACTGTTTCTAATGATAAAACCGCAGATTATTCCACCATTGTCAATAATACTGACGAGAACAAGGGATCACTGGAAGCGAATACAGAGGAGAGCATAACACGGACGAGCGAACAGGCTAATTCTAGAAAAAGAACAAGGTCAGAAATCGAAGACTCGTCCGTCGTAGAAAAAAACACAAATGATTCTCAATCTCAAATTTCTGAGGCAGGTGAAGTACATGCAAAGACAGTGAGTTTTGCAGCAGATGTTTCGATGTTAAGTAATGACGAAATATCGATTATCAATGAAGAAGATGATAGAGATAATTCTGATGATTCTTATTCTATATCATCCTAATTTTATATAACATTTCATAATATAATAATCCTTGATCTGCATTTTGAACCTTATTATGGACATATATTATATTCTAATCAAAGATTTTTTTATTAGTTCATCATTTCAATGATAAGGTTTAATATTTAATTAAAATGACACAGTCGAGCACAACTGTATCTATAATGAGATTTATATATTTTCAAGATGAAGTAATTACAAATTAAGCCAAGAATATGGTTCTGAGGAACTACCAAGCGATCTTAAAAAATGCGAATATTGCCCTAAAAAATATATAAAATAATAATACATATGGGTGAAATTTATCAAAAATCAATAGGAAAAACGACTTTAAGTTGTTTCGAATGGCAAGTTGTCCTGTTACGCTCCTACTTTTCTTAACATGCGCTTCATTTCTTCCAACTTTTGCTCGGTGATGTCGATGGATTCTTTTAGTTGTTGAAGTTTATGTCTATTTTCTCTTTGATGTTTGGAATATTTCTCATCAATCATTGGTTTATCTTGAATAGGCAATCCATTACCACGATCGTCTAGCCAATCCCAAATCAAACCTTCAGAATCTGTTACGACGTTATTGTGAGTTTGTGAATATCTTGCATTGTTGCCCCTAACATCATCTTCGTAAACTTGATATAGTGTTTTGAAGTTAGGAACGTAATTGTATTCATTACCATCAATGAGCAGTCTTCCAGGTCTAATAAGTTCAATTTGATGTTGATTACTACGACCTCCGAATAAAGATTTGAGTAGGAATATGAAAAAGATAAATGCCATAATGACCGTGAAAATACCTTTTATTGAGGTAAAATCGACCAAATCAGTAACCGTCGATACTATTGTAGAGAGTATACCTCCTTTCATCGCATTTGCTTCGGAAATTTGTTCTTGTTGGGAAGTATTCATCATTGGAGTTTTATTGCTCACGATTGTCTTCGATCTTTTCTGTGATTTCTTTTTGGTACCTGCATTATTAATTATATCATCCAATTCTTCAAGAATGATTTTTGTTGATCCCTTTTGGCCATCAATGGATCCCTTTTCGATGGGACCTTTAATCATTGATCTACCTGTCCAAACAACATTTGTTACTACTTTCATGTTGGTAGTATTATTTGAACCCCATGATAAATATGTTTTGGTATGTACACTGAAATTATTACCTGATGGTACATCGAGTGATTTAACGATCTGTCTTACCATAATATAATTTTGGATATCCATATGTTCAATTTCTTCAGTAACGACACATCTGGTTTGCTTAGGACCCATTGAATTATTAAGTTTTTTGGTATAGGTAATTTCTCTTTTATCATCAACGAATTTTGGAATTTCTGAAATATTAATGTTATTTTGTTTCTCCAAGATTCGTTTGACGTAAGAAGGATCATCTCCAAACAGTAATTGGTATACAGTTCCTAAAGGTGCTTTTATATTAGCAGAATCTTCTATAATGGTTTCATCCTTTACCTTTGTAAAAGCTGGTTCCGTAGGTGGATGGGTAGCAGGGCCCATAGTTGGCAATGCTGGAAGAGTTTCATCCTTCTCTTCATCTGCATCATGAAGAGCTAACTCGTGGTTTTCGTTACTTTTCCTTGGTTTCGGCCTTGTAGTTTTATCTTCTTCATTTAAGTATTTTGTTACTTGATCTACCATAACTCTGGTAGTTTCTGCTACACCGTCAAATGTACCCTTTTCGATGGGTCCTTTGAGCCAACTTTTACTATTCCATACTACAGAAAGATAAACGATTAATCTTGTCTTGTTATTCTTGGCCCATGTAAGTAAATATACACTTCTAACCGAGAAAGCGCTGCCTGATGGAACATCAGGAGTCTTTGAGTATGACGTCACTTTAACGGAGTCATTTAAGTCGTAATGGTCTAAATCATCCGTAATTAGACATTCTGTTTTGCTTGGACCAATACTAAATGAAATTGGTTTTGTATATGAATATTCACGATGTTTCGTCTCTAGTAAATTTGGGATAGGAGATATGGCGTAGTTTTTTTGCGCCTTAATAATTCCTTCTAAATATGAAGTATCAGGACCAAATAGAATATTTACCACTTTGCCCAGAGGGGCATCAAATGTTGTATCAGTCATTTGTCTTTCGTTATCAGCTGGAGTATAGTCAATGGTGGTTGGGGCATGTTTTAGAGGGCCTGTCGATGAAGCAGTATTTTTCCTCGTTGGTTTGGATGTTGTAAGAGTTGCAGCAGTTCCATCAGCCAATTCATTACTTGAAGTCATATCTGTAAAATCAGTATCGTCTTCATCTTCGTCATAGAAACCGGATGAGTCAGAAAGCCCATTATTATTTTCATCGTCACTACTGAATGGGCTCTCCATGTTACTATTGATAACTTCACTACTCTTTGCTAGATGCCTCCGTCCAAGAATGATTTGGTTCCATACGTCAGTGATTAAATCGAATGTTGCATCTCTTGATATGAACGATGCAAAGATATATTTAGTATGTAAGGTATCAATCACGATACCATTGGGGAAAATACCTGCTGTTGTTTTCTTCTCAATTTGTACGATTTCTTTGAACGGTATTACTACTGAGCTAACCCAACCCAGGATATTAGAATAGAAGCATATGTGTTGATCGGTGATGTACATTCTCCCTTGCAAAAGGATATCTCGTGATAATGCACAACTATGATCCACAATAAGTCTTTCAGTTTGGTTAATTCCAGAATCTTTAAATAAGTTATGGAAGTCAGTGTTCCGTTTCTCAGAGACATATTCGATACCATGTAATTTGAATTTCTTTTCTGGCATTATAGCGTCAATTTGGGTCAAACTTCCTGACATGTTGGTACTCATACGCGGTCTTTGTGTACCACTAAGATCTGTACTATTTCTTGTTCTATTTAGAGAAGTTCTTAAAGCAATCGATGGTATAACTTTCCCGAAATGCGATGGAGAAAAGGACCTCCTGTTTAGAAAGTTTCTTGACCCACTTCTTGGTTTCCTTTCGTCAGAGATTAGGTCTAAATTTGAGATTTCATCATTCGTTAGCGTTAAGTATCTGGAATTTCTCTTTGTAATTTTATCGTCCTCGTTGTCAGCATCCTTATCTTTGGCTGAAACATGTTCACTCGCTGGAACTGTTTTACTTCTAGCTCTCAAATTAGCTGTTGAGTGTGAGTTGTTGGCAACAGTATTATTTAACACTTCTTTTGCATGATGAGCCAAATCGATGTAACTACTATTTCTAATACTCTCGATATTCTTATTTTCCATACCATTAAGGGCCCTGGTATGTTTGTTGTTAATATCATAATCATCGGATTCTTCTAGGGCATGAAAGGACGAATGTTCATCAATAGATGGAGAGCTTGCAAATGCATCCAGAGTAAGGTTTCCCTTACCAAAAGTTGATATTGCTGGAGGTTGTTGTACATGTAAAGCCTGAAATTTGACTCTACCGGCCTGCGTTTCTACATCTGCAGTGTCCCCGTTAATTAATTCACTATAGTCATCCCCCATATATTCATCTTCATCATCCAAATCATCATCGTTATTATCAATCGTTGAATTCAAAGAAAATCTTGAAAACTTTTTCCTACTATTTCTTTTGGGATTAGTATTACTGGCGCTTCCGTTATTAGTATGATATCCGAGTGACATAGGAGTTTGTGAATGTCGTGACATATTAGAGTAAGCGTCTTTTAAGGTTGGTACACTTTGGGGTAAATTCATCAAGACTTTTTCATCTTTGAGTGACGACGGAGAAAGCAAATTGTCTAAATGTTTTAAGAATGACGTACTTCTATTAACATTACCTGGTGGAGAATGTATTACTGTATCATTATTATGGTTACTTTTATTGCGGGAACCATTTGGATTAGAATTTAGTGTTTCGTTTGTCATATCATCATCTTGTTTCCCACTTTTGCTTCCAGTTGTCGATGTCATATTACTATTGCGAGGATTTATAGTAAGATTGTCTCTATTAGCATTTTCATATTTATTGTGATGAGTGTGTTCATTTGCGTCAAGATACTCTGAAGATCCCAATAACGGTACATGAGACACTACATTATGTGCGATATTGAAAATGGAAGTAAATATACTCTCTTGAGTAGGTTCTTGTACAAGGGCCGATTCTGGTGTCGGTAATCTATTGGGGAACTCCTGTGATTGTGTTGTAATATGTTTCGCCATGGAAGGAGTCTCGATTTTACTTAAGTTCCCTTCAGTTCCTTGATTATCTATGGGGACAGGAATATTAAACATTCCTTGTGCCGTGTTTGCATTTTTCATTCCTGCGACTGAATTTTGTAACGATCGCCTTGGTTCAATGGCTAAAGTTGTACCATTTCTACTATTATGATTACTTAAATTTTTTTTGTTTTGATGTTTATTTTTACTCTTATGACTTTTCGCACTTCTAATTGATACGATGTCTGGTAAATCGAATTGAGAATCAATATACGTTTTCGATTCTGGTCTTGGTGTATCAGTCATTATTCGTCTCTTAGCAATTTCATTTTTCCCTTTACCGGACCGACTTAAGGATAAAGATGATCTTTTTATTTTATCGGACTTCGAAGATTTCCTCTTGGACTTTTTTGTTACAAATTTTAGTTTTTTAAGAAATGAGTTATTACTCAAACTTCTACTTTCCCTTCCAGTTGATTCTTCACCCATAATTTAATAAAAGAAAATGATTGGTGATGGGTTTTTATATTGCGCCTTCTTTTGTTTGTTTTGTTTGTTTCAATTATAATGAGCAATAAGAAAGTAACGTGTGTTCAAAGTAATAAGCAATTGCAATTGTGATTTATGAGTTTGATAAAAAAAGGCTCTTAACGAAAGAATGTAGGTTCAGTAGTTTTCTCCTCGAGAATTGATCAATATGCAATTTTTAGAATACTTTGTTGATGTAAAACCGAGTTGAATATATATAGGATATTAGTAATAATCGTTGCAATAAATCGGCATAGAACAGTCGACCGATGGTTGAAGATATTATAAAGCAAATGTAAAAGCTTCGTCAATGGATTAATCTTCGAATGATGAATATGTACACACTAAATAACTTTTTTTCTACCCTGGTCTTTTTAGGATGTTCTTTGTTTAGTGTTCTTTTTCCAATATTTCACAAAACACAAACATTTGGAAGAAAATTTGGAAAGTCTCGGATACCCCGTGCAATAAATGTAACTGGAGGCATAGAAGACCAAAGGGTTATTTTTTTGTCGTTGGGCAAAAGGCTTAACGGGGATTGTCACTGTCTTATTGAATATCACAGATTAGTGCTAGTACTGAGAGTATTTAGCAAAAATATCAAATATCTGTTATTTTATATGTTATAAGTTTTCTCGAAAAGCATCAAAGATAGCTAATTGGTACGTTGAAATCTGCCAGTTGGCGTTACGTAATATATAATTATTTATATACTTGCTAGACTATTTATCTTGGGGATCCCCAAAAATTCATATCATGGGTGCATTACGTATACATATTGGATAAGTATTTTTTACAGCATAAAGTATTAAATAATGATTGATTGAATCTTTTACATTATTTTATGGGTACATTTAACGATCCTCAGCCCATTCGTTCTCACGTCTAATTGCCGCTTCCTCTTCAGGTGTAAAATCATTGACAATATTAAACGTTCTTCTAATTTCCTCTGGTGATCTACCTCTAATCATTTCTGCAACCACTTTACAACCTGCATCCAACAATGGTTTAATATTCAAATAATTCGCAGCAAGGATAATTTCATAAAGCATTTCTTGATCTACTTTCAAAAACTCTCTATCCCAAGCATCCACAGGAGCAGACTTTCTAGAATCATCATCCTCTTCATCAGGGAAATTGGAATCCTTATGATGCTCAGCCCATTCAATGACTTTTTGTAAAACAGATGATCTAACATTTGGCACAGGCATGACAATTTCATCATCATCGTCATCATCTTCTTCATCTTCAGAGTCAGAAGAGACATCGCCCCTTAAATTACTGTCATGCATATCATTTAAATAGTTCTTTAGTAATAGGGAACGTTCTGCAATCTTACGATCCACGGTGAACTTTTCACCTTCACCACTGACTAATACAACGTGTTGATTTTTCGATAGTGCCATTGTTTTTCTTTATTTTTTCTTGTATTGTACTTTGTTGATTGCAAAGAGTAGCTCTCCACTTTTAGTTTTGTTAATGAGCTATTGGGTTGACCGACTGACGCATGATCTTGTTATAGTCAGCCTACGTGAGCATAGAACAATTAGTCTCAAATTTAGTACTACACTGTACTATACATAATATATCTAAAAATTTGGCCACCGCGTCGTAATAATTATAAAATACACAGAATATTCAAAGGTGTCAGACATTTTTCGATATATAGAACCACCCACTCCCCAATAAAGAGACGTAAAGTCATAACTAGTCTATACTATAAACATACAATTATATTGAGAAATAAGGATATTGATATTGCTGTTGATTTGGGTGTTGTTTGTTTTTTTCAGTTAGAAGCATTTGTTCACATCTCTACCACTTCAAATTTCGTTGAATATACATCTGGGGATGCTTAGTTCATATATATTCAAACTGAAAACATATATTCAATCTATCTCCTAGGGGCACTGCAGAATTATCAGGGTGTAAAGTAAAGCATAGGCAGATATTATATTCTTTACGTCTTTAGCCAGTATATACGGTAAACAGTTAGTTTACAACTGGTGTCTGATGAATGTTATCTAAATGATCAATTACCTCAATTGTTGTTGAAAGAATCTTTTATTTCGTGGAATTACTTCAATCAACCTTTTCTAGTAGAGAAGAAAGTAAGAATAAAATATTTTATTCATATAAGAGTAATGAGTGGCTGTTTCTTGATATTTGAATATGTGAATAATATATTGATAGCATCAGTGCATATAATTATTTATCTACATGCTAAGATTACTAAATACACCGGCACTCAAATCATCCAGAACATTGAGTGAATCTAGTCTCGTCAGAAATTTATTTTCTTCATTTCTTTCAGGCTTCTTTACCATCACGTTACTACAGTCTTTACAACTTATCGCATAAGCTGCCACTTGGAATGTATCCTCCGATAACATATCCTTTTGTTTCTCTTCTTCTTCTCCTTCATTATTCTGTAGAGCTTCTGCAGACGCAGCAGGAGCATCGGGAGTGGTTGGTTTCCTTTTCTTCTTCTTTATTACTGAGGATTCAACATCTGCCATGATATATTGAAAGCATTCGTTTATCAAAGTTTCAAACACAATCAATGACGCACTAGTTCCTAAGCACTTCTTTGTTTCACCTACTAATTTATGAAACAATTCCTTATTATCTTTAAGCACAACTAAAGATTTTGATGGTAACGTTTGTTGCAAAAGAAACTGTTCCATGGTAATATCTGGTAATAACACAGCTTTCAAATTCAAATTAGAACCGTCCGTAGATAAAATTATTCTGTTAATCTTTTGGAAAACGTTTGTTAATTTGGAACTGAATTCAATTAATGTGATTTCATCTTTTGGTTTTAAGTTTGAGAATTCTTCTCGTATAATGGTTTCTATAGTTTGCTCATAATTAAACCATCCCTTGTTCAATAACCACCATGACAATGATAAGAATGCTTGTTCATTGATGTATGCTACTTGAGTTTTATCATGTTGTAAAAGTTCGGTATCATCATTTTGTTTTACAGTTGTCGATTCAGAAGACCTCTGACCGGTCCAAACACTCCAAGCGTTGGAAATCCACCCAGTCACAGAACAAGATGTGTCATTTTCCTTTGGTATAATCTCATTTTCAGCACTTATTTTAATCGTATCTTCTAAATACTCTCTCGTCAATATATTCAATTGTAATCTCGTTAATAGAAACAAGGACGATGTCATATATGAAATTGTCACCAATTTAATGATACTTTTCAAAGTCAATTGATTCCATAATTCAGCCTTTGATAAGAACTTCAGTTCTTTATTTGTAGGTTCAACTTCACTACCACCTTTAACATTTTTCTTTACATTCTTGATATCATAAATTATTGAGTCCAATTGCAATCCATTCTGATCTAATACCATCTCTACCACAGGTAGCAATTCATAAACTGTGTGTAAGGAATCCTCTTGAGTTTGATTGAAGCGTCTTTTCATTTGTTCTCTAAGGAAATGAGCTCTAGTGATTTTCAATTGTTGCTTGTATAGCCATCTTTTTAATAAGTAAAGGGCAATGGAGCCTGTTGTAAATAAAGTAGCAATTCCAGCTATGGAAAAGATCAACTTTCCTCTATGTCTTTGTAGAAGGTTCCTTCTTGGGTTAGAGGACGGTGGTACCATAGTATGACTATATTTTTTATCTTTATTTTTGGGGGAAATTCGATGAGTATTTATGCTTCCCAGTGGATATTGCGCTTTTTCTTTCTATTTGTGGATCCTAATCTAATTAAAAGCAGCCAATATTGAGTAAGGAGTAGCTTATTGCACAATAGCCTTTCCACCCTTTCAAATGACCTTTATCTTCGACTTTACGTAAGTAAGTAAACTTTCTTCCTCTCTTTCTCTCTCTCTCTCTCTCTCTGTCTGTTTTCCTTTCTCTTTCAACGGAGACCTTATTTTGTTTTCCTTAAAGGCGGGAAAGAGACATCGGGGAATAAACCACCACTATATTATATGATAGATGAATATATATTTGATGCTGATAGACAAAGGGGAATGACTACATTACAAAAGAGAACAAACATAGAAGTCGCACGTAGTGGTTCATTACAAAGAAGGCCTACAGACATCAACGTAGGATTTGGAAAACAAAAAACAATCAATGTCGCAAGAACAAATTGACAATTTTATGGCAATCACTAGTGCCGAAACACCGGAATTAGCTACACAGTTCTTGGACATGGCTGGTGGCAATCTGGACATAGCCATCTCATTGTTCTTTGAGCATGGTGGTAATGCGCAACTGAAGCAATCCACCCCAGCACCAACAACAACCGCAAATATCAATTCCTCTAATATGGGGAACTCCGGTGACAATGATGAAGAATTGGCTCAAAGATTGCAAAATGAAGCATATAACGAAGGACAAGCAGTTAGAGCTCCTGATGAAGCAAGACATGAGACATTGACTGAAACACACGTGTTTCCAGGGACTTACGGTGGCATCGGTGGATCCTTTAACCCCTTGAGAGGCATCGGCAGTGGTGTTAACGATATG
The DNA here is from genome assembly GCF_000227115.2 of Naumovozyma dairenensis CBS 421. NCBI lineage: Eukaryota > Fungi > Ascomycota > Saccharomycetes > Saccharomycetales > Saccharomycetaceae > Naumovozyma > Naumovozyma dairenensis. The sequence goes on from NC_016481.1 coordinate 1,008,905, forward strand.
TTTGATAATTCCACTCCTCCAGGGATTTTTAATCAGAGATTGACCACGGTCAATGGCGTAGATGAAGACGCTTATGGAACTTTTGAACCTGATTCAAATTCAGATATTTCAGACCTAAATGAGGATGATGATGATGAAGATGATGATTATGAATTAGTGGAAGAACCAGTCGTAGAGTTAGATGAAGATGGAACAGTACAAGAGTCTACAAAATGGGTGAGAAGGCCGAAAGGAAAAACTAAAGAGGAAAGATTGGCGATATTATTTAGACCTCCGTTTAAAATCATGTCAAAATTGAACCTAGAAGGGGCAAGGATGAAAGCAAGAAAGAAAAATAAATGGATCATGATTAATATTCAAGACTCGGGTGTTTTCCAATGTCAAGCATTAAATAGAGATTTATGGTCCTCCAAGGACGTGAAAAGATTATTAAAGAAAAATTTCATCTTTTTGCAATATCAATATGAATCAAGAAATGCAGAACCATACTTGAATTTTTATCCATTACCTAATAAAAAAGATGATTTACCTCATATAGCTATCTTGGACCCAATTACTGGGGAAAGAGTAAAACAATGGAACCAAGATGTTCCTAAGATAAGTTCTTTTATTAAAGATATAAACCAGTTCTTATCTGATTATTCTTTGGATCCCAAAAGTACGAATCCAACGGTAAAGGAACCTACTCCAGAACTAGATCCAACAACATTAACTGAGGAACAACAAATGGAACTAGCGATTCAACAATCATTAGGAAACTCATCATCTAAGCCCATCACGTTTGATGATAAAGAAATAGGGTTAGACAATGACGGTAATGGAGGAGAGGAGGATGATACTGCCATAGGAGAAGCAGAAGAAACACACGAAAGTATATTTGAAAATATCAGGCCAGTGCACCATATGGAACCACTCAACAAACCAGGAATTACAACACGTATTCAAATACGTACTGGTGATGGGAAAAGAATTGTTAGAAGAGTAAATGCAATGGATGATAAAGTCCGTACCTTATATGAAATTGTAAAATCAGAAATTGAAGGTTATGATTCATGTGCATTTACACTGAGCGATCATCAAAGGAATGACTTGATAGATAAAGTCGACATGTCTATTAGCGATGCAGGCTTGAAAAACAGTTCACTTTTGTTGGAGAAAGTAATAGAAGATTAAGAAGTTACAAAATGAACAGCTGGGAGGTAAGAGTGTATTGCCCAGGACTTCTATAATCAATATATACGGTTATATAAACCTTAATGCTTTCAGAACATTTTTTATAGATTGTTGTTGTTGTTGTTGTTTTGAATGAGCATCTATTCTGGATAGCATCGCCTCAATATAGAGGTGAAGTTAACTGAAGGTCACATATCAACTACTTCAAAGTAATTTTAAAAGTGGATGAGGCTTTACCATATTGTAGAATCTCTTTTGGCAAGTACAGTGAACTTCATAGCAGATACTATCAATCGTTTTTTTTAAGAGTATGTACGTATTACACTATAGTAAACTTTGCAGTGTTCCACGTTAAGGCTTTTTTATGCGTATGTAAGGAAATATAAAGGAACATGAACTTTGAAATACAGAGTTACATTTCGAGGAAACATTGTCTGTAAAAAAGAGTATATAAAACAACTATTATTTGATTACAGAGAGTTACTAATAGATAGTTCTACTCAACTGGAAAACAAAAAAAAATACAAAACATACGAGCAAAAAAAATGAGGTTCTCAACTAGCCTGATAACGCTTCTATGTGCGATGCTTTTGAACCACCTTGTCATCGCAGAACATACCAATAATTGGGCTGTTTTAGTCTCAACTTCGAGGTTCTGGTTTAATTATAGACATATGGCAAATGTATTGAGTATGTATAGAACAGTGAAGAGATTAGGTATCCCAGATTCACAAATCATCTTGATGTTAAGTGATGATGTGGCGTGTAATTCAAGAAATCTTTTTCCTGGTACTGTTTTCAATAATAAAGATCATGCTATCGACTTATATGGGGAAAATGTTGAAGTAGATTATAGAGGTTATGAAGTTACCGTGGAAAATTTCATTAGGCTATTAACAGATAGATGGTCAGAAGATCAACCAAAGTCGAAACGGTTATTGACTGATGAAAATTCCAACATCTTTATATATATGACTGGACATGGTGGTGATGATTTTTTGAAATTCCAAGATGCTGAAGAGATTGCGTCAGAAGATATAGCTGATGCATTTGAACAGATGCATGAAAAGAAAAGATATAATGAAATATTCTTTATGATAGATACTTGCCAAGCTAATACCATGTATTCGAAGTTTTATTCCCCAAACATTTTAGCAATTGGATCGAGTAGATTAGATGAAAGTTCATATTCGCATCATTCTGATGTTGAAATCGGCGTTGCAGTTATTGATAGATTTACATATTACACTTTGGAGTTTTTGGAAAAAATTGAAAAAAATTCAACATTGACTCTAAAAGATCTATTTGATTCATATACGTTGGAAAACGTTCATTCACATGTAGGTGTTCGAGAAGATCTTTTTGATAGAGATCCAGCAGAAACATTAATCACTGACTTTTTCGGTAATGTTCAAAACATTATTCCTGATGATATGTCTCGTAAAGATTTTGCCGGAAAATACAATTACGATGGAGGTAATGAAAAATTGTCGAGAAATGTATTGAATTTGGCCATAGAGAAGGCTACTGAGGAGAGAGAAGTTAGTGAAAAGGCAATAAGCCCAACAAGTCTAAGAATTGTTAACTCTGTGAACCAGAATGCGAGAAAGATCTCAAACGATACACAACAAAAAAATGGGTCATATTCGATAGTGATTTTAGGTTTATCTACGTTACTGGGAATATTATATTTTATCATGAGAAATGATAATCAAGCTTTAAAAACAATATAGTCTAGAATAATGAAAGCTTTATAAAGTTTAGAACGTACCTTTATTATTAATCACGATGCAATTTATGTATTAATCATCTATTTATTATATTCGATCAAATTCAAAAAAGCAAAGTTCTTTTAACAATAAAATGCAGTATACTGTTTCATAGAGGAAGACAATGAACCAAAACATCATCTTTTTGTTTCGAAATGAAATCCGAAATTATTTACATTTGTATTAGAATATTTCCCAGATATTTTTTATAATTGTAATTTAAAGGCCAATTTTTCAACACAAGAAGTTAAATTCTACGTATATAAGAATATTAAAGAGAAAAAGCTACAGTAAAGACATAAAAGGTATCTTCCTGAGATAAAAACTATGATATTATGTTAAAGAGATTATTTGGAGTATCATCAATAAAATATTATCAATATTCATTGACTCGTAAGTATTCCTCAATAACGTTACGTGACTATCAACAAGATGCAATCGATGCCTGTGTCAAATCCATCCAAAGCGGGCAACGAAGAGTTGGTGTTTCGTTAGCAACAGGGGGAGGTAAGACGGTGATTTTCTCCAATTTAATCAACCAAATGATGAATTTAAATCCTGGTACTCAATTCAAGACTTTAATTTTAGTCCACAGAAGAGAATTGGCCTTACAAGCTACAAATACTATTAAAAAATTCTTTCCAAATTTGAGAGTTCAAATCGAAATGGGGAAATACCATAGCGAAATCAATGATTCAGATGTGGTTGTTGCATCTGTACAATCAATAATAAGAAGGTTGGATAAATATAAATCAGATGATATTAATCTGATTATCATTGATGAGGCACACCACGCAGTAGCGAATTCTTATATTAAAATATTAGAACACTTCCATTCAAATAACCAATCATCTAAGATCCCAGTTGTTGGATTTAGTGCTACTTTTGAAAGAGCTGACAAAAAAGCTCTATCTGATGTTATGGATAAAATTGTTTACCATAGAGGAATTATGGAAATGATCGACGATAAATGGTTATGTGAAGGTAAATTCACCTCTGTTAATATTGATGTTGATCTCTCGAAAGTTGATAGGACATCTGGAAGTCAGAATGGCGATTTTCAAATCGATAGTCTTTCAAAAGTTATGAATACTGAAGAAGTCGGGAATGTTATAATCAACACTTATTTGCATCAGAAAAAAGAACATAATTTAAAATCTACTTTATTGTTTGGTGTTGATATAGCACACGTAGAATCATTATATGAAATTTTCAAGAAAAATGGTATCAACGCAAGATATGTGGTTTCGAATACAAAAAATGATTTGAGAGATGAGATAATTAGGGAATTCAGAGAAGGTAAAGTTTCCGTGCTGATGAATTGTGGGATATTTACTGAGGGAACAGATATTCCTAATATAGATTCCATAATGCTATGTCGACCGACAAGATCTCGTTCTTTATTAGTTCAAATGATTGGACGTGGTTTAAGATTACATCATTCGAAAAATTACTGCCACATTATTGATTTTATCGCAGCATCAGATGTCGGTGTCGTATCTGTTCCTACGTTGGCTGGTGTTGAGAACTATAGAGGCCAATTGGACGATGCAACTCTAAGTGATTTACATGAAATTAAAAAAGAAATGGATTTGAAACAGAAACAAAGAGAAGAGAATAAGCATTTGGAAGAGTTGCAAGAAAAACAAATCCAACAACAGTTTAGCGAGAAAATGAGAAATACAGATGCATGGGAATTGACATTAACGACATATGAAGATTTTAAAAGTTTTTGTGGCGCAAATAATGTGGATATCAACGGGATGTCGAATGCTCAAAAGGAAGTAGAACTTATTCACAATTCATCATATCCATGGGTAAAATTTTCTAAAAGTGCATGGGCGCTGTCATTAAAGCATGGCCATCATTTGCGGATTTATAAAGAACCTTCAAAATATGATCCTAAAGGAAGTAATTACATTTTGAAATTATATCGTAAAATACCCGGGTGGATTAACCAAACTGGTGCAAGCTATTCCACAAGAATTTTAATAACTTCGTCCGATCTCTTCAAAATTGCTGCCAATGTAGAAGAAGTACTTGTAAATTTATCGAACGGATCAGGAACATCAACAGAAGGCCCCATAAGAATAACCAAATTTGCTCGTTGGCGAGCGGAACCAGCTACACCAAGGCAAAGCAGTGCGATTAAGGTAAAACTTGAGAAAGAACTGGCAAAATGTGAGAAAGATTACAAATATCTGGACTTAAGTGATATAGATAAATACATCAAGTCCTTAACAAAGGGAAATGCTAGTAATATTCTGTTTGCCATGTCACTCGCGCCGTCTTATCCTCTTCGATCACTATTAAAGGCAATACAATATAAGAAGACGATTTGATCTTAATAGGAACGTGTAAATAATAGAAAACATCTTTAATCACTTGTAATAAAAATGCAGAAACTACCACGGACCCCATGCTGCCCACGAAAGGCAATACTGCCACAACGGCCAGCTTTGTACGGGCATCCAAAATATCTCTCTACAACGAGCTCTTTCCCGTATTTATTCTGAGGCGCCGTTTTTTCTCGGCGCTTAAAAAAACCTCGAGGAATGTTTCAGAAAGTTTCAACATGAAACATGTAAGCAGAATTTGAATAAAATATAAAACATTAAGACATATATAGCCTGCTATCATTCTGTTTTGTAATAGCATCATCTCTTCAAAATACTAACATGGAAACCATCTGAAAACAAGCTAAAGACGCCACTGCTTTCTGCCATTTACAGAACGTAAAACTGATCAGAATTTAGGTTTCAATTGAATGAAAACAATGAAAATACAATTGTCGAACAATCGAACCCAAGAAATTTTGAACTACAATGATGTTAATGACAAAGAATTGCAGAGGACTACGCAGGAAGTAGAAGAAGCTTTGAATTTTATTGAGGATTTAAAATTTTTCTTGACTACTGCTCCCGTAGATTGGCAGGAAAACCAAATAATAAGAAGGTATTATCTAGATGGTAACCAAGGTTTCATTTCATGTGTGTTCTGGGATAATTTATATTATATTACTGGTACAGATATAGTAAAAATCTGTATGTATAGAATGCAGAAATTTGGGAGGATTATTGTCCAAAAGAAGAAATTCGAAGAAGGTATATTTTCAGATCTTCGAAATTTGAAATGTGGGGTGGATGCTACTTTAGAGCAACCGAAATCGGAATTTCTTGCATTTCTTTTCAAAAATATGTGTCTGAAGACTCAAAAGAAACAGAAAGTATTTTTTTGGTTTAGTGTCCCGCACGATAAGATATTTGCTGATGCCTTAGAGAGAGATTTGAAGAAAGAAATTCAAGGCCAGCCTGCAACTACAAAGGCATTACATGAACCTGCCTTGTCTTTTCAATATGACAGTCAACAGGGGAGAACGTTATATGAACAGTTATTGAATCACATGGATACTCAGAGAATTCTAACAACGCAATCAACCGAAATGGAACTTGAAGATCCAATATCAAATCCAGTGAAAATAAATGAAATTAAAAGTGAACAAGAGAAAGTTACCAATATAAATGACTCAAACAATTCTTTGAATACTGCAAACGATTTACCATCGACTTTCCCAATTCAAGATACGGAACTTGAGTCACAAAATTTGGAGCCTGTTTCAGAGATCAAGAATGATGGAGGAGAGCAAATGAAGGATGATGATTTCCCATTATCGTATTTCCCAATATCTGTAGAATATCCAAACCAACAAGAAATAATACCGCCACTCTTGTCTAGTACCATTCCACAACAACTTGCGTACGACGACAGATATTTTGAACTACCTCCAGACCCTAATTATAACCCTCACATGGCAATGCCAGTACCGTTTCCATACCAAATGACTACACCTTTCATACAGCATCCCAAATCCTCAGGTAGATCTAAGTTCAATGCTAAAAAAAATGCAGGAAAGAGTCAAAAGCAAACAATTGAAGTTAGTAATAATGGAAAAATCGAAAGAATAACAAGTGCTTCATTAAATACATATCAAAAATATCCTAAAAGTGCCAGGATAACAGAATATCCTTCGTTCCCTACGCTGGATGCATTCTATCAACCACTGCCGAACATGTCACCGCGATACCAATCGTATGGAAATATGCCAATGAATAACTACCACATGCCTTCTTCTGAGTATGGGAGCTATTCACAGAATTTCATGTCACGATTGCTTGATCAACCTGACTACGAATATGATAATTTCTCACCTTTCCAAAATGGGCCGGTCGAAGATTACTCAATGCAACAAGATTTTCCAATATTGAATCAATCGTTAGCACAACAAACAGTATCGAATGCCCCCTCATACCATCCTAATAATCAATTTAAGATGGGAAGTCCGTCATCTTCTATGAATCCATATATGTGGGCTCCTCGAGCAGGGAGTCACCTCCAATATCCTCTATACACTCAATATCCTCAAGTCCTTCCACAAAGAACAGGCCAAGTTTCAAGTGGTAAACATCAGAAAATGAATTTAAGTAATATCCAATTTTCTGACTCGAGAACCCATATCATAAAAAGTGGGAAAATATCGAAGAAATCAACAAATAAAAAACCAAAACCCCACTCGACAAAAGACGTTGAAAAACTTTCAAAAGTAGATTGTGATATTGATGAATCCTTCAATACAATTGAGAACATCTAGCCATAGCAAACACTTTTTTTCATATTCGATCTCTATACTGCCCAACGACAATCTCTAATCAACTCGTTTCATTCTATTGCATTTTGCTTCTTGTAAAAAGAACTAGATAATAATTGCGTAAATATAATTTATTCTATAACCTAAATAACAATACTTAATATATACAATCATGCGCCTTGGTTATTCTCAGTCTCATTCTCTTGGATATATTGTTGAAGAGAAAGTTGTCTGATTTGATTTAGAATATCCTCATCTTGCATTAATGCAGCTTGCGATGTGACCAAATCTTTCTCATGGATGTAGCTTTTGACCGTTTCGAGGACATCAATGGATTCTTTAGTAGTTGGAGTAGGAGGTAATACATCAAATTCAAACACTTCATAGTCTGACCAAATTGATGGAGGAATTGCAGCCATGACCGACGATTCTTCAGATAAGATAGCAAATCTTAATAAATTAATTGGAATGCCTTCAATAAAGAATGGGCTTGTAATGTCTTCAGTTTCATCTTCTTCGGCATTATTATCCAATTCAACTGTCAAATTACCTGTTTTATGATCATGTAGAATCTTCGTTAACTCAGAATGTAAGAATGACACATCTTCGGCATTTTTCCATAAAATAGGAAATCTAGCCATGTATGCTTTCGATTCTAAGATATCAGCCTTTTGCTCGGATATGTCCATGTTTGCTATTAGAGATGGGTCTCCAAGTAACTTCTCTTGAAACAACTGGGCAAGTTTTAGTGGATGATTTTTGAAACATTTTATAAGTTCTTTCCGTGCTAAATCTTTTTCATTAAGATGTAGGTAACTTAATACAACACCAAGGGAGAAACCTAATGTATTCCATTGTTTATACGTATTCATCAGTGGAGATTTTGATAATTCTATCAGATATTGATAATCATTATTCAACAACAAATAATGATCCATAAAATACCTACAACCCAGCGGATCTTCTAAAGGACTTAATGACCATAAAACTTTACACCATTCACTTGCAGTTGCCACAGCACCCCTTTGTGCCAAGGCCAAAATATATCTAAATATAGCCAAATAGAATTGTCTATTGTAAAAGTAAATATATGGTAATTGACAAGAAGTACCATCGAAATTGATACTACTCCTTAATGCCCTATCAAATACGAAGAGTGCCCTTTGTAATAACCCATTAGTGTTTGACTTATCACCCTGTCTAATGGTGATCAATGCGACTTGTAATAAACCAGGCACATGGTATGGATATTTTGAAGCGATCAAATTTATTAATGCTTCGTGATCGGGATGTAAGACAACACTTAGGTAAAATTCCGTAATAGCTTTTCTATTTATGTCATCGTTTAAGGGTTCGAATTTGAAAAATGTAATTTTAGACTTCCAACGTTTAACATCTTCTTCAATAACATCTTTCCAATCGATCGGTCTTTGCCATAATTGCCAATCAACAAGTTCCTCCAAGTTTAACGATTTCATTGTAAGTTCACCTCTTTGAGTTGGGATCCAATCATTTCTTACTTTGGTAAATTGTAATCTATGCAGGCTTGATCCAGGCCCATTAGGAACGGATTTATGATCTTTACCACCCCAATTTCTAACGAGGCGCTTCATACGCTGAATCTGTTTTAATTGTTGTGGAGATATGGAAGTTGATGACATCTCATCGATGTCTTCAAGTGCTTCCGCAGAAATATCATCAAACAGTAACTTAAATTCCGAGTGCGGATCCAGCTTCTTGAAGTCGTCATTGAAAAACTTCTTAGCATATTTGAAGTAGGAGACTGGAAATCGTGAGAAAGCGTTATCCTTTCGAAGGTCATTTTCTATTCGCTCAGTAAGAGTGACGGTAGCAATGTCTTCAGATTCGGATGCTGTAAAGAATTCATCTTCATCATCATATGCACCTACATTGCCAAGTTCAAAATCGTTTGCTGTATTCTTCCTAATATTTTCACGCTGGAATTGTTGTAACAACTTATCAAATTCTTCGTCATTTTCATCTTCATTCGCTGTTACAGTGTCAATGTTGGTTGTTTTCTTGCTTGTCTTGTTCTTCTTTTTGTTCTTCTTTTTCTGTGATTTCGTAGGCAACTTCACCATTTTATCCCCGTCTTCTCCTTCGTGAGCTTCTGTTTCTGACACCCCATTATCGATTTGTTCCTTTTCAGCGATATCACTGGTATTATCAGAACCTTCATCATCATCTTCATTATCGTTCATTAAAGCAAAGATATTAACATGCGGTTTCGGAGTTGATTTCTTACTTGTAGAAGCAGAACTATTGTTGGAACGCAAGATCGATTCCAACAGTTCATCATCATTTTGCAATTTCCTTAATGCCCTTGAGCTCATATTTGGTGGGTGGCTTGGCCTCTAGAGTGATTAAAAGAGTTCCAAACGCATTACAAAGGTATTCATGGAATGAACTTTTATGTCAAATTGCTTTTTGCTTCAATTTATTCCAGTCGGCCTTTTTTTACATAAAGGCATAAAATTTTTCAAAGTGAAAAATCAAATGTGAAGAAGCTCATCGATTTCTGAAGACCATTTCTACGCCTTTATCAATCACTGTCCATAGCCAAGATAAGATATTAATTTAACTTTTTGACTCAGATAATATACCATTAGTTAAAAGTATGACAAAATCCAGAAAGCAAAAGCAAAAGAAGCAAGATTTTCTTAAACAGAAATTGAAAGTTGGTAAGACCAAACCTAAAGCTAGTAATCTTACAGACACATCATTCGTTTCTCGTACTATTTCCATTAGAAACCAACATCTAGAACACGATAATGATTTATCAAAGAAATTAACTTTGTTAAAACATCATAACTCTACAGTAAGGAAAGAAACATTAGGACTTTTCCAAAAATCTCTTCCAAAAATCATAAATTCCAAATTGATAAGTCCTTTAGTAACGCAGAGTATACCATTGATTTGTGACGATTCTAGAGATGTACGTGAGGGATTGATCTCTTTGATTAAAGAAATCGGGAAATTGGAACCTCAAGTCTTAAGATTACATTGTAAAGTTTTCGTATTATATATTAATATGGCTATGACGCATATCATTACTCAAATTCAAAATGATTCTACCAAATTTTTACAATGTTTATTAGAAGATTGTCAAGAAGAGATTATTAGACAGGCGTGGGTAAAGATGATGAACGGGTTATTCTGTGTCCTTGGATGGGGAGCTATTGGTAATAATATAAGTGCTGGTGTTGCTCAATCTAAGAAACGTAATGCACCAACATTAAAGATTCATTTAGATACCTTATATGAATTAATCAAAAGTGGCTGTTTAGAAATAGAAGATAATACCGAGGAAGAAGCTCAGTTGGAAGGTGATGACAGGAATAGCCATCATATCACTAGGAATCAACACTTAATACCGGATTATCCTCAACCATATGATTACTTGAAATTATTTGCTAGAGAATTGAAGAATAAGGATGCAACAGATTCTTTACTCCAGTCGGGAAATTTAGCTGCTCAGGATGTTGACACACGTCAAAGGATCTTTGAAGAACAATACTTAAAGACTCTTGAGAAGGAATTAGACTTGCTTGTTAAAGATGGTGGGGTTTGTGGGAGAAGCGCCAATAATATCAAACAATTATTGACAACGATATCTGCTTAAAGCAAACATTTCATATAAATACATAGACTGAATTGTAAAAGCATGCTCCTTTTTGTAATTTATTTTTTTCGTAAATAAAAACTTAGATGGTACCATCATTGTATTCACCTTCACCTTCAGTCATGAACGGATTAGTGACACGAGGTTCAACCAAATGGACGAACGCTAAACGTTTACCGGCCTTAGCTCTCTTTTCTAATTCACCCAAGACATAGGCATATTGAGCAAGTAAAGTTGGGTCAGCACCACCAGACATAGTACCAAAAGTACCGTATGGAGACAATCTAATACCAAACTTTGTCTTCACCAATAGCGTCAACAATAGCATCAACAACTTCCAAAGCGAAACGAGCTCTGTTTCAATGGATCCACCATATTCATCAGTTCTCTTATTAGAGATTGGGTCTAAGAATTGGTTCAACAAGTAACCGTTAGCTGAGTGGATTTCAATACCGTCAGCACCACAAGCAATAGAGTTCTTGGCAGCTTAGAAAAAAATCTTTATGATAAAACATAATAAAAAATATTGATAGATTAATCTATAGACAATTTTGGTTACCTGCTTGCCTGATGTAACCAGTTTTATTTCTCACTAGTTTCCCTTGTGATGACACATTTCCTTTCAGACTTCATATCTACTTTCTCAATAATTACAGTCCTATACTTTATTTACATCAATAGCAAATAAATTTATAGGGCATGTCTGATCATAATGCAGTCTCTCTAACAGCAGGGAGATCCAAATCATATATAATTAGGATTATCTATTTGTCACGTTAGCGACCTACTAAATCATTGATCAAACGGGACAATAAAGAGTAAAGAGAACATGATTTAAAACAAATTTGAAAACCTTAAATAGAAAGGTCATGGAAGCAAACATATATAAAGATATTTACTATTTTGTATTAAAGAAGATAAACATAACAATTCTATTATCTCAGAGGTCGATAGTAATACCATACGCGTCTCATTTTTCAATAAGCGACAGTTCTAAGAAAGAACTCCAAGTTACAAGTATTGTATTTATATATAAAATAGACTAATAATATAATAACTATGTTATTATGACCGTTACTGTTGTTACTTGTTTACGTTAATTACACACTACTGCATTGTTTTCTCAGACATTGTCAAATAGGTCGGCAGAAAACAGGGCTAAATAAACCCTAATATTAAACTGTCGTTTTCATGCATTGAGTTTGATAAACATATGTATGTACAAATCAATATGCATCAATTCATGAATCTTTCCAATCACGTGATCTCAGGTGGCAAAAAAATAGGTTATCTCCCCCGCCCAACCCCCCAACCGTAACGCTTGGTACTTTGGTGGAGGGAAATGGAGAGGAAACACGAAAGGAATTTAGGAACTAAACAAGCGTCCTCATTTCTTAAATTTATTCAATGTGAAGAGGTGACAAGATTCATTTAACAATCCACTTATTTCCATTGAAAACAACACATTTTTCTGGTCGTGACTACATAAAAATAAGCATACGGTAATTGTTGTAACCTACTCTATCAAAAGACACCCTTTATTGTGTATATTATCTCCATCTCGGTGAAATTTTTTATGTATTTGACCACAACACTATAAACTGTATGACTAAACAAAGGAAAGATAATAAACAAAATCCAAAGAAAAAGTATGAACTCGTGGCAGATCTTAAGTTTAAACATGATTTGTTGACTAATGAATTGTTTCATCTACAGAAATTCATTTCTTTGGTAGAGTTTGATCCTTCTTACTCCAATGAATCTGAAAGCTATAAAGAATTTATTGACAAGAATGGTTTAGCTTTGGAAATCACTGAAATAAATGGTAAAATTGCAGACGGTCCCAACAATATAGATGGTAATACTCAAACAGGAAAGAATACCAAGATACGAAGAAGGCAATTGCGTGATACCACTCTCAGTAAGGATCCGAAATTGACCACAACCAGTCAGGTACATCTTTCTGCAATTAATATACTCGATGAGATAGAGCCCTTAGTACAAGAGAGATATCGTCAATTAGAAAACTCATTCAAAACAAAGGACAATTCCAAAGTAGAACATGTCATTGTTAAAAAAGAAAAAACATCCAAAGTCACAGAGCCAATACTTCCTCCTCATCCTACTCCAGTATCGAAGGCAAAGAGATCGTATAGAAAGATGAAAAAGGAAAGTAATGATAATACACATAAGGACATTAACTCCCCACTTACAACTGAGCAAACGCCCAAGCAATCACGAAAACCATCAAAAACCTCTATCCAGATTATCGAAAATGAAAACAATCAACAGGAAGATGAAGATAGCGAAAGCGACAGTTATGATTTTACAAGTTCTGATGAAGAAGATTTCAAAGCCAAGAGAGGCCGTAAGAAAAAACTTCCACGCTTGAACCTGATAGTACATCCACCACAACAAACAATAACGAACCCAACAAATATCATAAAACCTAAATTTCCTACTTTATCAGCATATCTAAATTCATTCAAATCCCTAGATGATGATATAACTATCCCTGAATATGAAAAATATATAATAGAACAGAAAGATCTCGTAGCGAAAATCAAGAAAGGTGTTGAAAATGGTGCGCTTGTGTACGATAAAGACACTGACTCATTACAACCAATCACCACCAAAGAGACTAAACTTGTTCAACTCAGTAAACCAGATCCAATTTCATTTCTTTACAAGGAACAAAATCTACACGTACATCAGGACTATTTGATAAATCAAGGGATTTATATGAGTAAATTGTTTCATAGTTCGAGAAGAGCAAGGATGGCAAGGGCCAAGAAAGTTTCCCAAATGATTGATTCTCATTTCAAGCATATCGCAGGAGCAGAAGAAAGGAAATTAAAAGAAGAAGAACGAAATAGGAAATTATTAGCTAGAACCACCATGCAAATTGTGAAGAAAAGATGGAATTTGGCGGAGAAGGCATACCGTGTATTGAAGAAAAACGAAGAGGAACAATTACAGAAAATTAAAGGGAAGGAACATCTTTCCAAAATATTAGAGAAGAGTTCGCAATTACTTGGTGCTCAATTGAATCAGCCTGCAGATGAGGATCTATCAATAAGTAGCGATAATAACGATACTAGTAGTAAGTCTGACACGGATAGTGATGATGATATGTTGTCGTCGTCATCGTCAGCGCATTCTGCATCGTCAGACAATGAAATTGAAACGCATGGTACCAAATTATCTCTGGGATCAGTAAAAGCTGACAGCACTATGGATGAAGCTTTATCCGTGGAAGAATTAAGGAGAAAATACTCAGGGCTAAAAGATTTGAAATTGGATAACAACAAAGATAGCGATGATGAATCCATTCTAGATGAATCTGAGTCAGAAACTGGTCCTTCCCATATAACTGATGAATCGTCCTCTGATGATAGTATCTCAGAGAATGAAGTAGAAGAAGGAAAGGTAGAAACTCAAGAGCAAGAGGTTGGACTTCATTCGTTATTTACTACAGATCTTGATGAAGATAATGACCATGATGATAGTGAAGATTTCCAAATGTCTGAATCAGATGAAGAAATGAAACAAGAAAACGATTCCTTAGACGAAGCAGATGCCAGAGAAGATTCAAACAGAGAAACTTCTGATAAATACTCGGGATATGATAGTCAATTATCTGTCGTAGACGTTCCTGTTCCACCTCTGTTACGAGGAACCTTACGAGTATATCAAAAGCAAGGTTTAAATTGGTTGGCATCATTATACAATAACAATACAAATGGGATTCTAGCAGACGAAATGGGTTTAGGTAAAACAATACAAACTATCTCACTGTTGGCGTATCTTGCTTGTGAGAAGCAAATTTGGGGCCCTCACCTAATTGTTGTCCCAACATCTGTCTTATTAAACTGGGAAATGGAATTCAAAAGGTTTGCTCCTGGGTTAAAAGTTCTTACATATTATGGTTCTCCACAACAACGTAAGGAAAAAAGAAAAGGTTGGAATAAACCCGATGCCTTCCACGTTTGTATAGTATCATATCAATTAGTTGTTCAAGATCAACATTCATTTAAAAGAAAACGATGGGAATATATGGTTCTAGATGAGGCACATAACATTAAGAACTTTAGATCAACAAGGTGGCAAGCTTTATTGAATTTCAATACTAGGCGAAGGTTACTACTTACTGGTACTCCTTTACAAAATAATTTAGCTGAACTTTGGTCATTATTATATTTTTTGATGCCTCAAACCATAATTAATGGTAAGAAAGTATCCGGTTTCGCCGATTTGGATGCGTTTCAACAATGGTTTGGTAGACCTGTGGATAAACTAATTGAAACAGGTGGCGGCTATGCCCAAGATGAAGAAACGAAGAAAACTGTCGCAAAATTACATCAGGTCTTACGTCCATATCTATTAAGAAGATTGAAGGCAGATGTGGAAAAACAGATGCCTGCGAAATATGAGCATATTGTCTACTGTAGGTTGTCAAAGAGACAAAGATTTTTATATGACGACTTTATGTCACGGTCCAAGACAAAAGCTACTCTGGCCAGTGGTAATTTCATGTCGATTGTCAACTGTTTAATGCAATTGAGGAAAGTTTGTAACCATCCAGATTTGTTTGAAGTCAGGCCAATTCTTACGTCCTTTGAACTTGGTGCCTCTGTATCCAGTCACTATACCACTATGAATAAGTTTATGCATAAAATGCTAGCTTCATCTGATGATTCCAGAGTAGATTTAAAAAATCTTAATCTCGTATTCTCTGAAAATGATAACAATCTGACAAGTTACCATTCTGATTCCATCTCAAAATTGAAGTGTATAAAAAGTTTCGTCAAAGAGATAGATATTTTAAAGGAAGAAATAACCAAAGCAAAAATAGAAAATACGATAATGAATTTCGATAATGCATCTGACTTCTACAAGAATTACAAACGCACTTCTATCCAGACTAAGATCGATGCACTGATGGGTTTGTGGTATATCAACACATTAAAGTCAGATAGAAAACCGGTTTACGGAAATAATCTTATAAAACTCGTAACAGTGGATTCTATAAGTGCCAAAATAAACTCTCCCTCATTAGAACCTCTAATTAAACCATTACAAACACGATTTTTCTCAGAAAATGATACAATTGAAAAATATGCTGTTCTTACGCCTAAGGCAGTTGCATTAGATATGAGGTACCTAGAGTTAGGTTTAGATGATTCTAGTATATTAGATGAAACTACAAAAATGACTGTCTCTGAACAGTTGTACAACATGCAAAGCCCATTCCATCATTTACAAACAAAATTAAGCATTGCGTTTCCAGATAAGTCGTTACTTCAATATGATTGTGGGAAGCTCCAAAAATTAGCTATTCTTTTACAAAATTTGAAAGATAATGGACATAGGGCTCTAATATTTACACAAATGACGAAAGTTTTAGATGTTCTAGAACAGTTTCTAAATTACCATGGTTATCTATATATGAGGTTAGATGGTGCAACTAAAGTAGAAGATCGTCAAATTCTAACTGAAAGGTTCAACACAGACTCTAAAGTGACAGTTTTCATTCTATCGAGTAGATCTGGTGGTCTTGGTATTAACCTAACAGGAGCAGATACAGTTATCTTCTATGATTCTGATTGGAATCCTGCTATGGATAAACAATGTCAAGACCGTTGTCATAGAATTGGTCAAACTCGTGATGTTCATATTTATCGTTTTGTGAGCGAACATACTATTGAAAGTAATATTCTGAAAAAGGCAAATCAAAAGAGAGAACTAGATAAAGTTGTCATTCAAAAAGGTGATTTCACGACTGATTATTTCAGTAAACTTTCTGTAAAGGATTTATTGGGGCCAGATGTTCCAGTAGAAGGAATTAATGAAAATGCTCCTTTGCTTGCCGATGATCCTTCTGCTAGTAAAGATCCTCGCCGTTTGGAAAAATTATTGGCGCAAGCTGAAGACGAAGATGATGTTCGAGCGGCCAATTTAGCCTTGAAAGAGGTAGCTATCGATGATGAAGATTTTACAGAAGACGTTGAAAAGAAAGAAAATTCCCTCAATGATGCAGGTTCTGTTGATGAATATGAAGGTACTGGCCATGTAGAAGAATATATGATCAGATTTATTGCCAATGGTTACTACCATTGAATTTGCCGTGAATGTAATAAGAACTAAAAAGATAAGCATAAAAAATATAAAGCATTGATAACATAGACACTGTAAATAAATAGATATATTTAAAATTGTAATTATAAGTTTGCATTTATTATCTTCTTTCTCTATTATAGTCCTGCTCAACTTTCCCATTAGAAACTTCCAGATTGTCATAATGGTTTTGACTTAACATTAGGCTTTAACGTGTTGAAGGGGTTCCATTTAGATTTCGCACGAACCTAGACTATAGCAAAACCGCCAAGTGCTAGCTAGTTAAAACCAAAATACTTAAAAGTTAATCGACGAACACCAGTTTAGGAAAGGAATGCAAATACAAGAATTATATGAACGTTATTTGTGGAAGGCTTTTTGCCAGTTCAAGTAGTAGATTAGACAATGTATCTTTGGCTAAAAGGATCATCTCTCAGACGAAAGTAAAAGATACCAAGAATGCTGGGGAATCCGACAATATACTCAATGAAACTAAGAAAGTAATAGCATCCAAACGAACAACGAAAGTGGTTACGAAAAATAATTTCTTGGAATGGGTTTCATTCAATTCTTCCTATAATTCTCATTATCATTATCCAGGTGAAAAAGAAATGAACCCTATAAATCACTTCTTCAATACAGCTAGTGTCAAGTACGAATGGGGTGTTTCAGCGTTCGGCGATATACCTAACGAGCATTTGAATAAATTGTATGGAAATACTATTTCAAATGCTGGTAATTCGAAACAATTTCCTGGGAGGACTTATGTTCCTTACGATATTGTTAAAAGTTTGCCAGAAGTTATATTTATTAGTCGTACAAATGCAGGGAAATCCACTCTACTGAATAACCTAACCACATCTTTCAACCAAAATCGATTGGATGTTTCTGCTAAGATGTCTAAAAGTGCAGGGTTTACCAAGACGTTGAATTGTTTCAATATCGGTAATCGATTTCGATTAGTTGATTCTCCAGGATATGGATTTGGAAGTGATATAAAGCAAGGTATCATTACTATGGACTATTTGAAAAATAGGAAGGAACTGATGAGATCTTATTTATTAGTCCCTGGTCATAAAGGCTTCAATGAGCTCGATCTGCAAATGGTTGATTTTATGGTAGCAAATGGTATATCCTTCGAAGTTATCTTCACACAAATGGATAGAGTTAAGGATATTGAAACATTTAGAAAGATGCTTGATGCTAGTAATGTTCGTAATTTATCTACATTACCTCAGCTGATCTTTGTCAATTCCACTCTTTCAAAACATTGTCGGAAGAGATTTGGAATCGCATATCTTAGATATTCTTTATTCCAAAGTTGCTCGTTGGAACCTGGTATAAGACCATTGAGAAAGAAATGAACCCGCTGATAAATATATAGAAAAACAATTCATATTCTTAGTACAGATTTAAATTTGCAAAACATGTATATATTAAAAACTATTTATCTATTTTGTGTACTCTCATCTAAAAATATTGTCACCTTTAATATTAATGTCACTTTCGTGTGTTGGCTTTCGGACACTGAAACAAGATTTTATAAAATTGAAAAATTAAAGGAATTCAAAATAAGGAAACAGTGCAATTTCGAACCATTTCGCATTGCTTATAGAAAATAGTCGATTTGGATATCCGTGACGATGTTGAATATTATTAGAAGGAATACCATATCCCCTTTGGGAGAGAATCTTATCTTTTCCAGGGCTTTTGTCTCAACTTCTAAATTGTATAGTGCTAAAGCCGCTAAATTTTTAAAAGCACAGAGAAGAAGACAAAAAAATGAGGAGAAACAGGCTACTATCAAGAACTCCTTGGAGAGAGTAGATCCAGTCTTTGGTAAGAAAAATGTACCATTCATCGCTCGTATATCAGCAGAATTGAAAGAACCATTAGTATTATCATCAGGTTACAATGTTGAAGAGGTAGAGAAATTTCTTGCCGCAATCGAAACTACCAAGAAGAAACAATTAGCAGATCGTGGTATAAATGTAGACATGATAGTTTCTGAAAATGAGAAGGAACTGGAGGAAAAACGTCAAGTTATTTTAAGAATCTTAAGCATGAGAAATGCCAATAATAAAAGCTCAATCAAGTTGGCTTTGAAGCTTGCCCGTGAAGAATTTCAACGATTCCCTGGCGATACAGGTTCCAGTGAGGTTCAAGCTGCATGTATGACTGTCCGTATACTTAATATGGCCCATCACATTCAAGAACATCGGAAAGATTATTCTAACACGAGACATTTAAGGATGTTAGTACAGCAAAGGCAAAGTATACTAAGGTATTTAAAGAGAAACAATGCTGAAAGATATTACTGGGTTATTCAAAAGCTTGGATTAACTGATACGGCTGTTACGGAGGAATTCAACATGGATAGACAGTATATGAAAGACTACAAATTTTTTGAAAGTGCTGCTGTAAATTAGATATAAAGTTGTTTCTATATCGAATTGGATGTACATTCTTGTAAATAATTAATGACCAAAATAACCCAAAATACTCCACAAGTTATATTATGGGAAGATATATTTATATTGTGTATATGAAGTTCTGTGTCGTAATTAAACCGTATAGAATCTTATAATGCTTAATATGAATGTACGTAAATGAATTGAAGAAAGTTCGTTGATTCAATTGATCAAAATATGAAAGTTAGGCAGATAACAATGGGGAATATTCTGTCGGTTCGTCAGAATCTGTAAAATATTCTTCGTCATCAGAATCGTCATCCTCCGATTCTTTAAGTAACTCGGCATAGTTCATAATGGCATCCCAATTCGGGAATAAGACATAATAGGACTCAATTAATCCAATTAGTAACATGGCACAACCAATACCTATCCATAACCCAAATAGCTTCATATTGAAGTACCAGCTTAATATAAGAGCTAAAGGGATACCAAACAAATAATATGACAGGAGGTTCACGACGCTACCTAATGATTGCATTCCCTGTCCTCTTAAGCATGATCCAGCCACTGCATTTAAAGAGTCAAAATTCTGAACCAATCCAACCAATGGTAACAAACCGCTTATTAGTTTTTTTACATCCTCATCTCTTGAAAATACGCTCGCAATAAAATTACGCCCTAATACCAGTAGTAAACAGTTGGTTAGACCAGCTCCGAACGAGAAAGTCAGCCCAACTTTGGATGAGATATGGGCATGTTCTGAACTTTTTGCACCAATGAAATTGGCAATTCTAGTGGAAGTTGAGATACCGATCGCAAAAGGAACCATGTATAGTAAGGCAGCCATTGTAGATACCGCTGATTGTGCCGCTAGATAACTTGTCCCAAAGTATGCACTGAATAATGTTAATAGTTCATAGGATAGTTCTTCTGCTTCAAGCATTATGATACCAGATATTGCAAGATGACTCAAGTCTTTCCAGTGCGTGAATGCTTTTGATGAGAACCCACCCCAACATTTCCTACCTTCCACGTATAAAGTGTAGAGTAGTAGAAGGAAGAACATCATCCAGAAGTTGATCACTACGGCTACGGCAGAACCAATGAACCCCATACCGATGTATTTGTTCCAGACTAAAGTATAACTAATAAGAATATTCAGTGGTGCACATATAGTTAGAACATAAATACCAGCATCAAATATTCCCTGTGCTTGTAAAAACCTCTTTAGGTTTTCGAAAAAGATATATGCTGGAGCACCAAGTATCAATACTCTCAAGAACTGAGAAGTAAGAGCGATCAACTCCTTTTCAGGAACGACCATATACAGTATTGATTCCGAATAAAACCAAAAAAATGCGAAGGGAACAAAAATAATTAATGAAAAAGTGATACAACGCTGTAAATGGATACCGACACTGTAATAACGACCTGAACCATAAGCTTGAGGGCATAATGTATCCAAACTTGTCGCGATACCTTCAAAAATGGCTAATGTGATATTGGAAGTCATTGATGCTAGGGAAACTGCCGCCAGCTCGTTTTTCCCCAGGTGACCTACCGTTAGTGAGCAGACCATTGGGAATATTTGTTCTAGTAGAAACGTGAAAATTAATGGGAAAGAGTAAGATGCTAATACTTTAGATTCTGACTTGAAAGTAACCTTTTCCTTAGCCAACTGAGCTAATTCAGCGGAATGAACATCTTCTTGATAAATTGCTGGAACAGAGCCTTTACTTGTAACTGATACGAATGACGGCCTTCGAGGTGTAATCCCCGTTCGTTGCATCATTGATTCGTGTGTTTGCTTTTGAACTTGTATCCTATTGATAAATTCATCATAACCTAATTCTCTTGGCTCATACTGTTCCATATCTTCTTCGCCTTCTTCATTATCAGAATTGTAAACAGAAGAATACCTTCGTTCATGCTCTTGAAGAATCCAGTCTACGCCTGGAGAGGATAACTCTGGTGTTTCGGACACCCTTGATGGTAATGACACTGTTCTGCTAAGCTCACCGCCATCTTCCTCATTATAATGCATCTCGGGCTCTTCCATTATTTCGTCCATATAATGGTGTGGCTCATGAACATTACTGCCAAAATCATCTCCTAAAGATCTGAAACTCCTCTGATCAGTAGGTCGCGATCTTCTACTGAATTTACGCACCAAAGGATTCTTCTTATTAGGTGGAAAAAAACCAAGTGATATTCTTCTATGTGTATTCCCTACCCCCATACCATTGGTTCGGAGAGTTGGGTGAACTTCAGATAATGTCTTTGATAGGATTCCAGCCATTGTTTGAAAGCAACTTCTAGTGTAATAAGAATTTTGCAAATATCAACTCACCCAACTCAGAAAACCTGAATAAAATTTTAGTATTGTAATTTTGAGTGAAAGTTTGCAAAAACTAATATGTATACTTAACTTTATCCTTGTAGATCACTTATTCCTCTATGAATGCTAGAGGTATATTTTAGCATTATATTAATTAGAGGTTAGTAGAAGGTTAGCTGTGGGCCTAATAGCTTCTAATGATTCTTAGCTATAAAATTTATTACTTTTTAGGGTGTTATTCAACCCTAATCCTTTAACTATGGGTTTAAATCTTACCCCCATATCCCTTTATTTTAGGGCTAAAATATTAAGTCGGAATTGCTATTCCAAACGTTAAGGATTATAAATTAAAATCTAGATTTACCGATTACATTATTTAAAATCCCTCTATATAATCAACTTTATTTATTTATGAATCTTTAAGTCTATTTACGTTGTCTTACCCTCACCACACCCACTTTTCATATATATCCAAAGTATCATCTTGCCCGATTAAGAAAGCATATTAAGTAAGTTGAAATGGGGGTCGGGCAAAAATTACTTAAATATAAATTTATGGAGATATTGAAAGGTGCGCAAATTGGCATATTAACCATCAAAACTGATCGCTAACCTTTACCGGTTCCTGTATCTAAATCTGGCCCCGCAATCTTAATTACGTGACACCTTAGAAGCTGTCCAGTTGCGCGTTGAATCAATTTTTCTAAAGACGAATAAACGATTCTTTAAACCAGGTTTATTATCCAAGAATGCGTTATAATGCAATATTTACTTTGTTTATCAGTATATAGATGTGAATGGATAGTGTAAAGTATATGATTTTATTTTTTACATAATCAATTAATTGATCAGAAGACATCCGGTAATTTTTCGATGACATAGCTATGACCACCAACACTCATTAATGGGATACCAGGGATCTTTCTCACACGTTGTTTTAAACCAGCATCATTAGTGGCAACGATATAACATTTATGTTGCAGGACTCTATTGACAATACAGTCATCTGCATATGTACCTTTATGGGAACAGCTGAGACGTTTAATTCTTGGATCACGAGCTAATTTTAACGCTATACGATATTTTGGACCTAGTTTTTCCAATTCTGCCATGACGCAATCGGTAATCAAAGGATTGCACTTTGCTAATAAACAATCCATCATACCTCTCACTAAATCTATCTTTTTCTGTATGGAGAAGTTTATAAAATTTGTATCGATCAAAACTTGATATGGAGGTTTAATGGCTTCATTATATTGAAAGAAAAGAGCACTGGAGACTTGCGGTATGTTTCTAGTCAATTCAGGGTCTTCTTTCTCCCTTATTTTATCCTGGTTTGCCTTCAGCCTTTGATCCTTTTTAGCATTTAATGTACGTTTCGTAAGTGCGAACTTTCTAGTCTTTTTTGCTTTACCCATTATTTTACGTTATTATTGGTACTTTAGTGGCAAAATGTTTATTAACTGTATTACTTTTTAATGTAATCGCAAGTGTACGTGAAGTCTGTCGAACGAACAAATGTACCTTGGTTAGTTATATGTGTCTGTTGCGATGAGATGGTATGAAACTAATCAAATTGTAAATTTTTTTTTATAGTAAAATTTTTACAAAAAAAAAAAAGAGGAAAAAAAACTCGTCACAGACAGGATTCGAACCTGCGCAGGTAAAACCCAATGCCTAATTGCTGTTTCTATGAAATAGCAGGGCATCGCCTTAACCACTCGGCCACTGGGACAAAACTTCCATTTTTTGTAAAATATGATTTGGATATAGTTTTGAATCTTGATTTTCTGACGAGAAGACTATAA
>NC_016481.1:1033481-1033887 GCF_000227115.2 Naumovozyma dairenensis CBS 421
AGTAGTAGATTCAGTAGTTTGACGCATTGTATAATAATTTGTAATATAAGTTGTAATAGGGCTATTCCTGATGTGAATCGACCTGCGGCGCTACCAATTGTAAAATATGATTTGGATATAGTTTTGAATCTTGATTTTCTGACGAGAAGACTATAAGATTCTTATGAAATGTATGATTTTTGTTGCTCTCTTCTTATATAGTATAAAATGATAACTAATAAAAGATATAAAGTAACGACTGAAACGTTTCTAATTCCAGCTCGACCCTTAGTCCTTTTATATCTTTCAAAATTATTTTATCTAATCGCTTGCCCGTCATAGTTAGCTTAGATAATCAACGAGCTTATTTAATCTATATTTCGTTCTGGAACTATTTGATTAAGTTTGGGATCATTATTGTATCATA